>NC_039359.1:166332462-166632462 GCF_003573695.1 Papaver somniferum | reverse complement strand
AGATGCTGATAAAGAGTTGGTAAAACTCCTAAAGCCTATAAAATCTCTATCTACAAAAGTGTTAATATTAAAGACAAAGTCAAATCTTCTTAAAAATGAGATCTGAGATAAAGACATTCAACTGAATATTCTAGACAAAGAGAATATGGATCTCAATGTCAAATTAGAAGCTCTTGGTAAAGCTCTTACACAATATAAAGAGACACATCCTATGACTCTGACTAATGATTCTGTTATAATTTCTTCTGATGAAGAAATCAAAGGTCCTTGCTCGACTTTGAGAGGTTGTGATAACAAAACTTGTTTGATCACATCCGAAACATATCATTATGATGGTAGTTTGCATAACTACATCAAGTCAGAAGAGGATGAGAAACCAGCTTCTATATCTACTGATGATCAGACAAAATCTTGTCCAAAGGAAACTTTGAACCGATTCCATGTTCGTGATCTTAAGGAATACAACTTTCAGTCACTTGACAGTAAACTTATACTTCTTAAAAATACAGTTGTAAAAATATTGAAGGAAGTTTCTTGTCTTAAAAAGCTGAACGATTATTCCTCAGTAGAAAGACGGATTTTACCCCATCTCGATAAAGTCAACTTAAAAGAATCATAAGTAAGAGTTGATAATCGCTTCTGGAAAAAGAATCCTCCTCACCCATATCGAAACATTTCTTGTTTTGATGAAGAACGACTCCAGAAGAAAGGAAAGGAGAGAATCTTTGCCAATGGAAACAATCATGAATTTCCGATAATTGTTCCAGAAAATCATGCTGATGTTATCATAAGGAAATCCTTAGAATGAGAAAATCTTATGAAAATCTCATCGATAGAATTAAGAGAGATTTATCCATCTCTGAAAATTCTCACGTTAGTACAGCTTCTCCTAATGATCATATTGTTAGATCAAGAAAGGATCACCTTCTTGGGAGAAAATATCTTGGGCAGAAATACCAAAAAAGAAACATGAACTATGTTTCTGATACACGATGTAAGCTAGAAAAAGCTTACTCCAATACAACTTAGTTGTATCGAGAATGTGCAAACTCATCCTATTTGTGCTCATAACTTTGGATGGGAAAAGCACATAAAACAAGAGCACAATGTTTGTGTCTGTTTATCAAAAAAATATGTTACAATTTATGGATAGCTGCAAATCCATGTCTGTCTAAAATATTATTCATGTTTAATATGATCTTCCAAAAATAGGTTTCATTTGAAATTTCGAATTTTAATAAACCTTCCAGCATGAGAAGTTCGGATAATGGAAACAAATATATTCTGTGTATATTTTCGGTATTCCACAAGCATCTAGGTCCGAAAATTTGTTTCTTCTTAAGGGAAACAATAATAAACCCTGATTAATACCCATTTAAATAACCGAGCAGGCCTCCAATAACTCGGAGTGTCACAAAGGCTAATAAGGAGGAATCTCAAAAGGTTAAGAATTATCAAGGAATCAATACAGAAAGGAAGAAGAAAAACATATCAAAAATCATGTCTGATTATGATTTAGATAGTTCGAATGGATCTCAAGATGAGCCATGTCTGTTGGCTTACAATTTCCAAGATCCAACCGAAACCAAGTGGATTCCTTCTGATAGTATGATTCACTATATCCAAGGTTTTGAAGAACTGAGAACCAATCTCATAATGACAGTTCATCATCAAGATTGGCTCAAAGAAAGAATTGATGAAACAAGAAGTGTTCTTGATGAACTCAAAGTTCTAATTCAAAAACTTGAAAAACAGGAAGTGGTTGCAGACAAGTCTCTTGAACATGCTTCAAAAGTTTGAGTACTGATGAAACCTCAGTAAACAATAAGAGCACCTGTAACAACCCAAATTTCGGGCCTGGATTTCAACCCAAATCCAAAACCCAAAATCCAAAATGCTACCTTAAATATCAGGCCCTGACTTCCATACTTGGCCCAAGTCCAAACGACTAATTCTTTGTTTAATCTTTATTTATGTTTAATTCAGAAATTCTATTGCAGCGGATACATAAAAATTCTTTTCGGAACATCTAACCGTTAATTTGACGTGATTTTTAATTTACATGAACCCTAAAGAAATATACTTTATCAGAAAAATTAATTTCACCGTTAAAAGTTCCAGATTAAATCCAAAATAATTACGTTTTTAAGAAAGATTCATAAAACAGAAACTGACGCCAGGTCACTCAAATAATTTTTACTGAGTCCAATACGAATCCATAAATTATTATAATTATATATTCTGAATCCTAACTTATCTCCTTTCCAGTAATAAAATTTCTAGGATTTTTAGTTTATCTTAAATACCTTTTGACCATAGTCAAACGAGTAGTTGACCAGTACTGCAGAAACGTACAACAGTGACGATTCGTTTTAGAAAAATCATATCAATTCACTCACAACTTCAAATTTTCTTTGGTAGATCATTATGAAAAGATAAAATAACCATCTTTGAGTTTTCAGTAGACTCTAAAGGCTAAAACATGACATAGAATATTTAAAAAAAATAGACAACTTCAGTAAAATTGAATCTGACAGAAAACGTCTGATCCTTGTACAGTGAAAACAATTGATTTAAAAATACTTCTGGAACTCAGAAAATTATGAAATTTTTATATGTACATATTGAGAGATTTGTACATCTAACATATAAAAATTTGACAAAAACATATTATATAATAATTATGATAGACAGTCAAACTGACATGATCCAGAAATTTCCATTATTCAATCAAATAGAGTAGTCTAAACAAAGCATTGTTTTCTTTGGTTATACATTAACCCAATAATCTTTAAAGCTTTAATAACCAATAAATAACTAGTTAAATCATCTAAAAGAGTTGATGATATTTTATTACAATCCCAATCATAAATCCTATGCAAACTACTAATAATAGCACCAAAACCGATCTCTACGCTTTTCCGCCATTAACTCCTTGTGGTGCCATAAAATCTGGAATTTTTTGTCATTAAACGACGTGAGTTGTGACACCCAGTAGGAAAAGAAGCAACAAAACATTTTATCAAACATTTTCAATTCTTTTTAAAACAACTAGCATGGTTAATAGCATCACAATTACATGGAAACACCACATCCATAAGAACAATCAAATCGATCACATCAAATCCGCTCGCCCCAGTGATCCCCACGTGGGTTTAGGGAACAAAACCGTTCCCAAGGATATCTCGTATCCCATCATAGTTGTTTTTAAGAATCACAATCTATGGACCGCAGCCCAACATACATAATCATACTCACAACATCGATTATCATTCATATATGAATCAAAACTTACAAAATAAAATTAATGAAAAGAAACTTAAATAAAATGAAGGTTTTTGATTGTGTTGCGCCTACCTCAGATTGCAACCCAAACAACTCAAGAAAATAAAACTCCAAGCTTTTCCAAATCCGTTCCAAATACTAGGTTTCTGTTCTTTTTTTTCTTTTTTTTTTTCCTCTTGTGCGGCTAAGAAAGGACTAACCCTAAATACTAAAACCTAAAAAGATAAAGCAAGCATAATATATACGTATCAAGATTTTCAACCGGCCTAAATTAGGACGCTCAAATTATCAACCCGGTCCAAGTTCCCTAAATACCTAACTAATTAAGGCCAAGAACCAATCATAGTGTGACATGTAGCGAGAGCACAAATTGCAACTAACAAGAAAGAAAATTTTGTTGTCAAAGACACGTTTCACTGGAGGAGAACTTCTCCCACTTTTGCTTGACATTATCTAACAGTTAGACTTTTTCCTCTTTTAATTAACCTAGCACATGCTTAGCTATTTAAATCCTAACCTTTACTAACGAGCTAAGTGGCAACAGTGCCTATAAGCGCACTGTTTTTGATTTGTCACCTTCTGAATTTTGTTACCCAAAAAAAAAACATAAATTACCAAAATACCTTATAAAGAAAAAATGACTATTTTAGCCTCGAGAGTAAAATGACACAAGTACCCTAAAAAAATTGGGACGGGCCTTACAGCACCACTAGAGGTTAAGTTACATAATGTAAGACTTAATTCAGGAAAGTAGACATGAGTTTTTGATTTCTTCCAATAATTGTATAAGGTCTATTTTGAATAAAACTATCTATTATTTATGAATAAAATTATTATTTTATAATTTTTCTTGTGATGGTTTTTCGATTACATAGCCTGTGCTTGAATGCTTTATTTTATTGCTATGTGTTTATGGGATGTTTGATTTCGATTTTCATAACCTTAATATTCAATCTCATATTGTGTGAACCCTTATGGTTTGGGTGACTTTTTTATTTAGCGGGATTAAGTTCTAGCCCATGTTGGTAGGCTTTATCAAAGGATCATAAGGGGTTCCGATTGAAACTCATGTGTGAAAAAGTCACAATATGTTGAATCATTTTTTGGTTCAGCATAAAAGCATATGTGTTTCAGGGTTTTCAACTTTTGCTTTGCATTAGTTAAAACTGATTTCAACCTTTCTCTGGTAAAGGTTGCTGCTATTGTTGTTCTTTTGTTCTTGCGAGAGGATGATAACACAATTATATTCCTTTACAGAAAGATGCGAAGAAAAGGAGAAGAGGATGCGGAATTTGAGGTAATGAATTTGTTAGTCAATCGTTTTCCTGTTTAAGAAAATCCTGATTTTATTGCATATATATTTTGCTTTTGCTTAACAAAATTTCGGTACTTGATGTTTATTCTATTATTTGTGTATGGATGTGTGCCTGATTCAATTGTTTCCGGTTAGGAAAAAGTATTTTTATCTTGCTTTATTGTTTGGTATCAATTGTTTACGCTTAACGAAATTTTGGTGCAATTGTGGTGCTTTAATGTCTATGTTTGTTTCAATTGCTTCAGGTTAAGATAAATAATTATGCAAGTTGATTTATTTGGTTTGTATGAATTGTTTATGGCTTAACAAAAAATATTTCGGGATCATTTGTTTAGTCCAATTCAATTTTAGATAAGAGGAACTAAGTTAGTTTTGATCTTAGTTAGACTTATCAAAGTGGAGGATTCGGTTATTCAAGTCTAACCGAATTCCTTAACAAGAAATACTTGTTAACTAACCTAGTACTTGTCTTGTTTAAATTGAAAGGTCTAAGTTATTGTTTGGATAATTAGAACCTGATGAGAAAAATAAAGTTAATTCTGATCTTTATTTTGGTCTTATCAAACAAGCGATTGTATTTGTACAATCGGTTTAGCAAAAGAACTAAGGTGCTTAGTCAATTTTTAATTTTCTAAATTATTAGGGAAAATTGCTTCGGGAAATTGTTTCCTTGATAACATATCAAAGTAAACTTTGTAATTTCGGTTTTGATATTAGTTATCTAAAATGGTATGCGAAACCTTCGTGCTTAACTCTTATAGGTTATGAAAGTCTTTTAGATTTGTAAGATCCTTTCGGTTTATCCTTTATTTGCTCGTACCTTTGTCATTTTATGACAAAAAGGGGAGAAATATATGGAGTAAATAAGTGATGTGATTCACTAAGGAAAGGACAATGCTGCTAAAACGTTATATCTAACGAAAGAGTAAAGCATTGACTAAGGGGGAGAAACATATCATATGATGATTTGTAGTTATATGGACTACAAGAGGAAATAACAAAGATGTGCGGATTGAAAATATACTTATCTCACCTTTAGGGGGAGTATTAGATTCGTTATTATATTGTCAACAACGGCATTTATGGATTGAATATATGCAGGTTATTGTGCTGTTGAAACTTGGAATCAAGCGTATGTTTAATGAATTCTTGTAATTTGTTTATCCATATGATGTAAGAGTTTTGTCACTAAAATTGACAAACGGGGAGATTTTTAGAGTATTGCTCAGTTGAACCCACCAAGCGTTGGTATGTCCAGTTTGGTTGTCATATTTTAGTGAACCTAAACTCATTTAAAGAGTCGCTTGATTATTTACTAGAGTTAACTTCGTATAGGTTAGCCAGAAAGTTATTAGGATATGAGACTTACAAGTATTACTCGAAGACTTGAAGAATGTGAAGAAGTAAAGAGCTACATTGACAACATCATCCTTCCTCTTGAGGTTAGTAATACGAAGTATAACGCCTATCTTTTGAACTTTGTATATAAGACATCGACATAATCGTACGAATGCTATTGTGATTATGTATGGGTATGGGTGAAGATTTCGTCATAGGAAACAATGTTTTTACATTCGTTTAAAGGAAGTACAATTCATAAACTTGTTTTGTGAATCGAAATGGAAATCGCTAGGCTTATTGGTATTGTTATTCATTGCAAATCTTTGGATTACCAATATGTGTGTTTAGTATAACCGCTCATAACTTGTTTATGTATCTTGGTAAAACTATTCACAATGCCTGACTTATGTATCGGTATGACTTTTATTAGTGAAACCAATCTTAAATAATCACCTGAGGTGGTATAATCGATATTTTTAATTGGTGTGACCATTCCTAGTCATTGGATAACCGATCCTAGTACTTGGTGGTACTAATCACAAGATGTGTAATCGGTCCATGTAGTAGGTTAACAAGTTTTAGTAATTGGTGTAACCGATCCTGTAACTTGTGCAACCGATCACAAGTAATACCATGATAAAGTGGTAACCGATCCTGGTACTTAGTTAGCCATTTTATGGAAACTAGTGAAACCGATCCTAGTAGCCACTTGGAGGTAGAACGAAACTTGTGTTTGGTAGAACCGTTAAACCCATAAATGGTGATTGAATGTTTTTGATCAATCACATAGTTCTTGGAAATCAGATGAACCAATTCTAAACTCGTTTGGAAGTGTGGCAAATCGGTTCCAAGATTGTAAATATGAAAAAGGATTTACAAAGTAAAGATGTCGACATACTTTGAACATGTGCAATGATTCTTAGCTACTATTGTTCAAAGATATTCCTTAATAACTAAAGGAGAATCCCGGATCGAAATAAATTGAGAATCTTTTAATTAAGGTTTTTAATTTTATATGCTTTTAATTTCCAACAATTAGATGCATATCTTTAGAAAATAAAAATTGGTAATGTGCATTTACTAATTGGAGATTTCAGTCAATATTTGGACAGAGCATTTCCAGAAATTATGAAAACCGTTTTTGTCTTTATTGCATATCTTTGAGAATATTCGGTTTTGGAAATTCCTTGGTGTCCAAACTTCCTTGGTCTATAAATATTGAAGTTTGCATTTCGAGCAAACTAATCCTTAGAGCCAGCAAAACTACCTAGTTGTGTTGTTACTGGTGGAGCCATCTATTCAGAGAGGAAAGTACCATAATTAGGCGAAATCTCTTACGACCGCTCGTTTTAAAGACTTCTTTGGGAATGAGAAACTCTACGAGTACCGTTGGTGGGAAACTAGACAATTGCAGTTTATTATTAGTTTTCGGTTAATTTGATTGACTAACGGTTGTTGAACTTTGATTGCACCTAGTTTGTTTATGCTTGAGAATCTTCTCTTAAGATTCTCTCAAACTAGATCGAAGTATCAACGGGGATCTTTAGACTGTTTGTAGATCTAAAGACGTCTTGTGATAATCCATCATTAACAGACTCCGTTCTGTTTGTGATTGATCACAAGAGATTCAAGTTGTTTGTGTGCAGTTGTTTATTAAAGATCTAAGAAGATTTGAAGACAAAGAAGATTTCTTATTTGAGTTCATAATCTTTGGTGTGCACAAAACTTGAACGGGCGAGGATCCAACTATAATCGGTTTATCTTTTGAGAGATTGGAATAATTAGTTACGTAGATCGACATCAATACAATTCTTTGTGACTCATAGTATTGATTGCATAGTCTAAAAAATTACTTTGGTAGTTGTTAAATATATTGATTTAAGAACCCGACAAAGGAGTTTATTGGTTAAACGGAAGAGCCTTTTGTCAAACTCATATCACGTTGTTTGAAAAGAGTTGTCACCGAACAGATTTGTTGTTCCTTTACGGTTTGGAATACGAACCAAAAGAATTGTTCCAAGTGCGTGACTTATTGCAAGTTGGAGGCGCAGGGATACTGAGGGAACTAGGGGAACTATAGGTTTAGTTGCTTGGTCTCAACTATACGAAGTTGGTTTAGATTTTGTATAGCGACTTAATTCTGAGAGTATTCAATTTTGGACAAGGTCCCGGGGTTTTTCTGCATTTGCGGTTTCCTCGTTAACAAAATCTTGTTGTGTCTTTTACTTTTATATTTCCGCAATTATAATTGATTTATTATAATTAGAAGTAAAATACATAAACGTTAATTCCTAATTACTTGATAGCAATCCCATAGTGTTCGTTTAAGTCCGAACCTATTATCAAGTAATCATACTTCGTTGTTGTATTGTCTCGATCTTGTATCCTTAGTTAATCATGCAAGTTATCTTGTTGCCGTATTGTCTCGATCTCGTATCCATAGACGATCACACGAAGTGTGAACTGATTCGTTGTATTGTCTCGACTCGTCCATAGACAATCACTTTCGGAGAAAGGACTTATAGATGAAAAAGTTTTAGATTGAGGTATATCTGGGTACCCTCGTCTTTTCAATGACTGACATCAGAAGATTTACAACTTTTATTTATGCTACTAATGTAATTCTAATTTTAATTAATGATAAGTAGTGCTTTCTGTTGAAATCAAATTACATATTACAATTACTTATAGTTAGAAAATATCGTTTAATATACTAACTCAATTAACCAATCAAAAGACTTGTAATTGAGCATATTCATTGGGATGTACTTGGTGTTAGAGAACTGCTCGGTCGAACTCGCAAGCGTTGCTATCTCAAACTTGTTTGTCAAGTTTAGTTGCCAAAACATTAAGTCTTAATTTCTAGTTTACTTATAGAAATATCTCGGATTAGGATAAAATGTGTAGTTGAGCTTTAGACTTCACGGCGTTCATCGATTGAAGACGAAGAACTACTAAGGGGAGCTTGTTGAACTTCATCAACAAAAGGTATGTGGAGACTTGAACTCATATGTCACTCTGAAGTCTATTTCTATTCTATCTCATATTGAGACAAAAGTCGTATAGCTATATAGATTTTATTTTATACACATTTCATATTTCGAGCAGAGTTTAACTCGCTTACATATTTCCCGAAATATGTGTTGGTAAGCTTTCGCTTTAACCAAGTTCATCTTTTATTCTTGACGAAAGTCAAAAGATGATTATGTGAAAATCGTCTTGTAACATCTTACATGGTTTGTGTGAGACAGTCATTTGATCTAGACTCGGAATGTTTCATATTGATCTATTGATCACTTGAAAATTTCTTTGAAGCTAATAGTTCGTGTGAGATAGCTATTCCCGTCTTCTAAGAATGTTTCAATGATTAATGGAGTTTAGAAAAATTAACCATTGATTGGATATAGAAAAGTATGCGTACTTGTGTGGTAACTGTTGAATGTTATTCCAAGTCTGGGAACCTTAGTATGCATACCCGTATGCGTACTTGTTTAACAGTTGAAGTCCGGGGACTTAGTATGCATACCCGTATGCGTACTGTCTTAAGATCTCAAGGCCGAGAATTCATTATGCGTACCCGTTTTCATATTAACTCAACTGAGTTCGGTCATGAACGACAGTATACACACCCGTTTTCCTACTAGCGGACATACCAAGTCCGGAACTCTAAGTATGCGTACCCTTTTGCATACTTGAGTGGGTTATGTTCTAAAATCGATTTATTCATGAAAAAAATACATTTATATAATAAGGAATGGAATCTTTTGCAAACCGTGGCTATAATGTTCATGAATTGATTCGAGTGAATCAAAATCGATTTTGCTTCAATTGTGTCTTGTATACTTCTATGAGAATATAAGCAATTGAACAACTCTATAACTAGTTTCATTTGAGTCATTTGAACTAGTTATGATAAATATAACAAGGTTGATATAAAAATGTTCATATGGCCAACTTCGGTTAACTATTGTTGAGCGCACCAAGTACACGTTTAGGTACGGTTACCCGGATCTAAATGAAGGCACATTTCATTTTTGTATAACAAGCTAAGTTCAATCTAACGGTTGAAAAATATTAGCTTAAATCTAATCAGGTTTTCATCTAATGGTGAATATTGAATGATTTGTTACCAAGATAACATTGATTGCAAACCCTGATTAAGACTATATAACGGAGAACTCTAGCAACTGGGAACCTAATCCCCACACCTCCTGTGTGATAATAGTTGCGGCTAAAGTAGATTTTCCTTTAACGTAGGTTTTTCTAAAACCATCATAGGTTAACGACTTGAAGACTTCATTAGGATTCTGAAGCCAGACCCAACTATTTTCTTTGTAGTTGCGTGTTCTGATCTTACTTTGTTATATCGTATTGAGTACTATCTTTTCTAAGATTTGCTCGAGATTCAATATCCGATAGGTAAGATAAAAACTAGTCACAAACATCTTCGTCTCATCGTTTTTGATTCCACAATATCTTGTTCCCTACCATACGATTAAGATCATTGTGAGGTGATTGATATAACTAGGTTGTTCTTCGGGAATATAAGTTTGGTGTATTAATTGGTTCATGTTCACCTTGTTTTATCAAAAGACGAAACAAAAACTCGTATATATTTCTGTGAGAGACATATTTATCTATTCAATAAACTTTTCTATGCGAGACAAATTTTTTTTATCAAGTCTTCGACATTGGGTCATAGCAACTCTTAGTTGTGGGTGAAATCACCTAAAGGAATCAAGTGCGTAGACTCATGATGGGATTCAGAGGTGTAAGGAACGCGACTATACCTTAATCAGTGTGGTATTGGTTTGGGCTCAAATACAATCCAGTCCGAGGTTAACTTGTAGTATGCTAGAGTATGTAGCGGCTTAATGCAATGTGGTGTTAAAATATGGACTAGGTCCCGAGGTTTTTCTGCATTTGCGGTTCCTCGTTAACAAAATTTTTAGTGTCTTTGTTATTTTTTTCGGCATTATATCATAATTGAAATATCACAAGTTGTGCGTAGTTCAATCAATTAGATAATCCAACCTTTGTTTGTTGCTATAAATTGATTGACACTTGGATATTGGTCTTTGGTACCATCCAAGTTATTTCTCATATTAATTCGGCTCACATATTTTTATCTGTCCGATTGAAGATTGATTTGAGAAATTGAGATATAACTCTTGGATGTGTTTTCCTTGATTGAGTCTGACTGTCTAGTTGATTTTCTTGAAAATATATTGGAGTTAGTCCATACATATTTCCAAAACAAAATATTGGGTGTGGTTGTTAGACCCCCGCTTTTTCAATTGGTATCAGAGCAGGAAAACACGTTTAAGACCTCATAAGTCTGTGTTTATAGCAATCTGACTCTATGGATAGTAAAGTCTCTATAAACGCTTCACCAGAATTAGATCTACTCAGTTCCGAGTGTGTTCTAGAAACCATCGATGAGGTTGAGTTCTTTGATCTAGAAAAAATCATCAAAAATATTTGTCAATAAAAACATCGATTAATAAGAAAAATTGATGGTCTTCATTGCGAAATTTATATCAAAAACTCTGATCTTCGCGAATGTTCTGAAGATCTAGTTAATCTTCTGAAGAAGTTGGATGACCAAAAATCCAGATCAATACTGATCTTGTTCCATATATTGCAACTTTTAAGGATTTGAAGTCTGTCAAAGTTTCTATGGATATGAGTAACTCATTTAATTCTTCCACGAAGAATTGTTGAAAGTCAGGAGATAAGCGAGGTTTAGGATTTGTGAAACCTGATGCGACTCAGAATCTCTCAGATAAGTTTAAAGATGTTGGTTTATGTATGTTTTGTGGTTCTCATAATCATTTTCAGCATACATGTACGTCTTTCAAGAAAAATCTAAACGTTGCTAGTGATCTTCACAAGAAAGCTGAACCATATTTTTCTTATCTCAAAAGATGTACAAATCTAACAACAAAACCCAATCGGGTTAGTAACGTTAGTATGAGAGTTTTTTCTCTACAATCAACATTACCCTTTCAATGGTTCCTTGATAGTGGATGTAGCCGATGCATGAATGGATATATTTCGTGGTTTGTGAACTCAAACGACTTTGAAGGAGGACCAGTAACATTGAGAGATGGGAGTTGTTGCTACATAAGCAAGAAGGTGACGATCAAACTACCTGGGTTACTGAAATTCATGATATAGTATACGCTAAAGGTATGACTGCTAATCTTCTTTCTATTAGTCAAATTTGTGACAAAGGCCACAAATTTGTATTCAATGCGAATGGATGTGACATTGTAGACGAAACTGAAAAAGTAATTTTTCAGGGTACTCGTGGTAAAAAGAACTGTATCTTTAGATACTCAGTTTAGCAATTGTTGCAATTTTACTAAGGTGGAATCTACTCATCTTTGGCATGAACGTTTTGGTCACATCAATTATCGCCTTCTAACTAAGATAATTAACAAAGAACTTGTTAGAGGTGTTCCCAAAATCAATGCTAAGACTGAGGGTATGTGTGGTGCCTGTCAAAAGGGTGAACAAACAAAAGTTCCACATAAATCATTTCGAGATATCCTCACCAAAGCTCCACTTGATTTAATTCATATGGATATCTTCGGTCCGATTCAACAACCTATTGTTGCTGGGAATAAGTATGCTTTAGTTATGGTAGATGATTACACCAGATTCACTTGGGTGGCTTTTTTAGCTCATAAGAATGTAACCCTTGATGAATTCAAGATTATTGTTAATAGAATCCAGAACTAACAAGGCCGCAAGCTAAAGAAAATTAGAAGTGACCGTGGTGCTGAATTCAAAGACACAAGGTGCTTGAATTTTGTGAAAAACTGGGGATTATTCAACAATACTCACCACCCATTACTCCACAAGCAAATGGAGTTTCAAAAAGAAATAATAGGAACATTCAGGAAATGGCAAGGGTAATGCTCCATAACAAAAACTTACCGTTGAAATTTTGGGAAGAAGCTGTTTTTACAGCATGCTATTTGATCAACCGTGTCTACCTACGGTCAAGTACCCTAAATACTCCTTATGAGTTGTGGTACGGTAAGAAACCCAACCTACACTATCTCACAGTGTTTGGAAGTAAGTGCTACATCTTGAAAGATCGAGAACATAAAAGGAAATTTGATTCTAAAATCTATGAGGGTATCTTTCTTGGCTATGCACTTGATAGTCGTGGTTTTCGAGTTTTTAATCTCAGAACCCAAGTTATGACGGAATTTGCAAACGTCATCATCGATGATCTGAGTAATTTTCGTCATGATAGCTCTCCTGCTGAATTGCCTCCAACTGAGACAATTGAGAAAGACAAGAAAATTCCAGAATCAGTAGAAGTTGTTTCAACAGTTACTGATCCTGACATTTCTAGTGACGAGGAGAAAATCCCTAACCAGAGTATTCTTGTTGAACAAGAACGTTCTCCTCCTCGGCACCTCTGGGTTAGAAGGAATCATGATACTAACAGTATTATTGGAGGAATGGATTCTACAACTAAGACGAGAGGACAAGTTCAAAATATTTGCAATTTTGATTGTTATCTATCGCAAGTAGAACCAAAAAATATTGATCAATCTCTTAGTGATCCCTTTTGGGTGAATACAATGCATGAAGAGTTAAATCAATTTCAAATACAAGATGTATGGGAGCTTGTACCTTGTCCTTCCAATGTCAATGTTGTTGGTACCAAATGGATATTCAAGAACAAGTCTGATGAATTTGGCACCATTTGTCAGAAACAAAGCCAGACTTGTCGCTCAAGGATATTCATAGATTGAAGGTATCCACTTTGACGAAACCTTTGCTCTTGTGGCACGTCTTGAGTCCATTCGTTTTTTATTAGCTCATGCTTGTTTTCTTAAGGTTAAGTTGTTTCAAATGGACATGAAATCCGCGTTTCTAAAAGGAAATTTAAAGGAAGAGGTCTATGTCACTCAACCTAAGGGATTTGAAAATCCCGTTCCAGATCATGTTCTTAAGCTCAAAAAGGCATTATATGGGTTAAAACAAGCACCTCGTGCCTGGTTCGAAAAACTAACTACTCTTAGGAAAGATTTTTTGAGAGGTGGAGTTGATAAAACATTGTTTACCAAATGGAGTGGGAAAGATGTTGTTATTGCTCAAGTTTATGTAGATGATATCATTTATGGATCAACATCTGAGAAACTTGCAAAGGATTTTCAAGTCTCTCTTGGTAAGGAGTTTGAAATGAGCAATGTTGTTCTTTTTAGGATTACAGATTCAACAACATAAGTACAAATTTACTTATCTCAAGAAAAATATGCTAAGGATCTTGTGACAAGGTTCGGTCTTGATAAGTCAACTCCAAAACTGACTCTTATGCCCACCACTGGTAAACTACATCGAGATGAGAAAGGAGTAAGTGTGGATCAAAAACTTTATCGATCTATTATTGGAAGCCTTTTATATCTTACAGCTACTAGACCTAATATTGTTTTTAGTGTTGGTTGTTGTGCTAGATTTCAGGATAATCTAAAGCAGTCTCATCTTGCAGCTGCAAAAAGGATCATGCGACACATTTAACACACTATCGGGTATGGTCTTTCTTATATTTTTGATATTAACACTGATCTTACTGCCTATTCAGATGCTGATTGGGCAGGATGTGTGGAAGACACAAAGAGTACATCTGGAGGTTTCTATTATGTAGGATTGAATCTTGTGGCTTGGCATAGCAAGAAACATAATCTCTCTCAACATGCGAAGCAGAATACATTACTGCAGGATCATGTTGTACTCAACTTCTATGGATGAAACAAATGCTTATTGATTATGGAATTGATACTGGAATAATGAAAATATTTTGTGATAACTCTAGCGCGATTTTCATCATTGAGAATCATGTAGAGCACTTAAGAACTAAGCACATCGACACCAGGTATCATTTTATTAGATATCTCTATAAAAATGGTATCATTAGTATGGAATTTGAGACTTTCGAACAACAATTAGCTAATATTCTCACCAAACCTCTAGATACTGCTACGCTTCAACATTTACGACAGTCTATTGGTGTTTGTTTTGGTTCATTAGATTTCTCGATGTTTTATGGCCCCTAGATTTATCAATATCTTTTGGGAAATAAAAGCTTAAAGTCTCAGTGAAGTGTTGCTTCAATTCGTCATTTGTTTCTAGTAGTAGTAGTTTATTTCTGTTTAGAATCAAAATGTCCAAAGAAATCCTTATTTTCATGCAAAACTAAGGTCGCTCTTGTTGTTCTTTCGGGAATGACAATTTATGGGGGGAGTTCTTAATTGAAACTGTGCTTAATTACCAAATCTTTGTGGGGAGTGTAGGTGTGGAATATTATAGGAGTTTTCTTGTATCTTTATAAACTCCTTGATGAATACACTAAGTTTCGACTATGTGAAATCATCGAACAAAGTTGACATGTTCTCTTTTAGTCATGAAGTATCTCTATGAGAATTTCATTATGATCCCGCTAGTTTTCATACCTTTGCCAATTTATATTGACAAAAAGGGGGAGAATTATTGTGTAGTTCACACTACAAATACATATGGTTTACAGATCATTATGTAAGGGGGAGTGGTTTTTATTGTGAGATGAAGTATTGACTAAGGTGGAGTGATACATATCACCGTAGTATTATTGCCAAAGTTGTGATACAATTGAACTTTCATATGATGTGTAATAATACTATGACACTGTATAACAATAATTGAGAACAATGGTTTTCTTATTATTATTATGGATACAGGTCTTAAACAACTATGATGCTGATTTGAACACATTCATAATCACCGGAGTACTTGGAAGTGACGAAGATTTCGAGTAATTTTGAAGAACCAAGGAAATCAAGCATTTGGATGAGAAGCTACAAAGTTTATTTAATGTATTGATAGTTTTGTCACTAAAATTGACAAAGGGGGAGATTGTTAGAGCACTGCTCGGTTGAAATCGCAAACGTTGCTATCTCAAGCATGTTTGTCAAGTTATAGCTATGTCTCGGATCAGGATCGAATGTGTAGTTGATCTTTATACTTCACGGCGTTCATCGATTGAAAATGAAGAATTACTAAAGGGAGCTTGTGGAACTTCATCAACAAAAGGTATGTGGAGACTTGAACTTATTTATCACTCAGAAGTCTATTTCTATTCTATATCCTATTGAGACAAAAGTCGTATAACTATACAGACTTTATTTTATACACATTTGATATTTCGAGCTGAGTTTAACCCGCTTACATATTTCTCGAAATATGTATTAGTAAGCTTTCGCTTAAACCAAGTTCATCTTTTATTCTTGACGAAAGTCAAAATATGATCATGTGAAAATCGCCTTGTAACATCTTACATGATTTGTGTGAGACAGTTATCTGATGTATACTCGAAATGTTTCGTATTGATCTATTGATCACTTGAAAATTACTTTGAAGCTAATAGTTTTGTGTGAGACAGCTATTCCCGTATTTTAAGAATGTTTAAACGATTAAAATGGAGTTTAAACAATTAACCATTGATTGGATACAACACATTATGCGTACTTGTATGCTAACTATTGCATGTTACTCCAAGTCCGGGAACCTTAGTATGCGTACTGGTTTAACAGTTAAAGTCCGGGGACTTAGTATGCATACCCGTATGCGTACTGGCTTAATAGCTCAAGTCCGAGAATTCAGTATGCGTACCTGTTTGCATACTAATTCAACTGAGTTCGGTCGTGAGCGACTGTACGCGTAACTGTTTGCATATCGGCAGACAGACCAAGTCCGGAACTCTAAGTATGCGTACCCGTTTGCATACTTGAGTGGGTTATGTTCTAAAATCAATTTATTCATGAACAGATACATTTATATAATAAGGAATGCAATCTTTTGCAAACCGTGGGTATAATGTTCATGAATTGATTCAAGTGAATAAAAATCGATTTTTCTTCAATTGTGTCTTGTATACTTCTATGAAACTATAAACAATTGAACAACTCTATAACTAGTTTCATTTGAGTCATTTGAACTAGTTGTGATAAAGATGAACAAGGTTGATATGAAAGTGTTCATATGGCTAACTTCGGTTAACTATTGTTGAGATAACCAAGTGTACACGTTTAGGTACGGTTACCCATATCTAAATGAAGGCACATTTCATTTTTGTATAACAAGCTAAGTTCAATCTAACGGTTGAAAGATATTAGCTTGAATCTAATCAGGTTTTCATCTAACGGTGAATATTTAATGCTTTGCTACCAAGGTAACATTGACTGCAAACCCTAATTTGAAGACTATATAAGGGAGAACTCTAGCAACTAGGAAACCTAATCCGCACACCTCATGTGTGATACTAGTTGCGGCTAGAGTCGATTCTCTTGTAACCTAGGTTTTTCTAAAACCATTATAGGTTAACGACTTGAAGATTTCATTGGGATTATGAATCCAGATCCAACTATTTTCTCCGTAGTTTCATGTTCTGATCTTACTTTGTTTTATCATATTGAGTAATATCTTCTCTAAGATTTGCTCGAGATTCAGTATCCGATAGATAAGATAAAAAGTAGTCACAAACATCTTCGTCTCATCGTTTGTGATTCCTAAATATCTTGTTTCGCTACCATATGATTAATATGATTGTGAGGTGATTGATATTACTAGGCTATTCTTCAGGAATATAATTTTGGTGTATTAATTGGTTCATGTTCATCTTAATTTATTAAAAGACAGAACAAAAACTCGTAGATATTTCTGTGGGAGACAGATTTATCTATTCAATAGACTTTTCTGTGTGAGACAGATTTGTTTATCAAGTATTCGACTTTGGGTCGTAGTAACTCTTAGTTGTGGTGAGATCAGCTAAGGGAATCAAGTGAGTAGAGTCCTGATGGGATTCAGAGGCGTAAGGAACGCGACTATACCTTAATCAGTATGAGATTGGTTAGGGCTCAACTACATTCCAGTCCGAAGTTAACTTGTAATAGGCTAGAGTCTGTAGCAGCTTAATACAGTATGGTGTTCAAATATAGACTAGGTCCCGAGGTTTTTCTGCATTTGCGGTTTCCTTGTTAACAAAATTTCTGGTGTCTGTGTTATTTCTTTCCGCATTATATTTTTATATAATTGAAATATCACAGGTTATGCGTAGTTCAATCAATTAGATAATCCGACCTTTGGTTGCTGATATAAATTGATTTACACTTGGATATTGGTTTTTGGTACCATCCAAGTTATTTATCATATGAATCCGGGTCACAAATTTCTATCTGTTGGATTGCATATTGATTTGAGAATTTGAGATATAACTCTTGGATGTATTTTCCTTGATTGAGTCTGACTGACTAGTTGATGCTCTTGGAAATATATTGGAGTTGGTCCATAAAGATTGTCTAAACGAAATATTGTGTGTGGTTGTTAGATCCCTACTTTTTCAGTTGAGTATAATACATCAGTGAATAACCCCCGAAGACTGAAGATCAAACGAAAATATTTGAAGAACTTCATCGACAAAGAGGTATGTGAAGACTGAACCATCCTATTTGCTCACGATATTTACCATTCTATCTTTATGAGACTACATCGTATGACTTTAGTAGATTTCATATTGTAAAAAACAAACAGGTGATCCGACCATCCCTGTCTCATTTCAGCTAAAGACATCTAGCGGCCTTGGTGATTCTAACCTCCTTCCATCATGGAGATATTAATAACCCTTTTTGTTAGTTCCTCATCAAATAAAAAAATAAATATGCCATTAAAAAAATTAAGTGAAAAGTTAAATGTTAAGTGAAAAATTAAATTAAAAAATTAATTGAAAAATAAATATGCATAAAAAAATAAAGAAAATTCTTTGAACCATATATTTCAAAAATCTACTCCCTCCGTTTCAAAAAGACAGTCTACTTTGACTTTGTCAAGATATTAAGGAGACCATAGTAGTTTACATGCCTACCCTTAATTACTTGCCTAATTTATTTCAATAAAATTGTTAGTAGTAACAACTGCCAAAAATTGTTATGGGATTGTAAATAGGAAATACAAAAAGGAATGAAGTTCATTAATATTTTAGATTGGGTCCCATTAAAAAAGATTTTATAAATATAAAAACTTAAGGGTATATTAAAGAGTTCATTGGAAAAATCAAGAATACATAACAGTTTGGCTAACTTAGCCTATGTAAGTGGTGGCCTAGATTTGTCTAGGAAAAGATAAATCTAAGGTTGTGGTTTGTTCAACTAAACCATTATGAATGTTTTATTAATTAAGTGTACCATTAGTTAATTGATCTAATAAATACATATTTTTTATTAGTACATAATAATTTTACTAAAAATTATATTAATAAATATTAATGGTGGTAGTGGATGAAGTACTAGGTGGTAGAAATGGCGGAGGGTGTTTGTGAGTGATGGAGGCGGTAACATTACTGGTGGTGGAAGAAATAGAGGTGATGGCTGTTTTGTATGGTGGTGGATGTTGGTGAATAGTAGTGGACGATAATAGTTTTGTGTCTTTACAAAACATGTAACATTATATTGTGAAAGATACGGTTGGCTATTTTTCGGTAAGGACAAAAACCAAATATTTTATGGATGATGTAAGATCATGTAAGACAATATGATCATACCGCTAGATCACCCAAATAGTTTCTCTTCTATCGATGGTATCTGATCGAACAATCATGGTTTTTAGTGTTAAAATAAAATTGATTACGATATAAAAGATAATATAACCAAAATAACATAATGGAATAAATTAATTGACGACTTAAATTTGTTCAATATAAACTTTACTCATGACGTACGTGATTAAAAATTATAAGCACGTCCAACGTGGGGGGGAGTAGCGATATCAAGTAATTTTTTGGTGGTGGTGGGTGTTGGTGAGTAGTATTATATTATGTTAATGATGTGTCACCACAAATCAGTTAACATGATAAAGCAGATAAAATATGGTTGATCGTCTTAATGATAACATAAACTCGGTTAAAATACATGACAATTAAAGTAATAATTGCAAACTAACGATACAAATCAAAATCAGTACACAATAAATTAACTTATTATTAGGTCGCTCTGTTATGACACGGGTTATATCATTGCTAGGTTCCCTGTTTCTTTCAAAAAAAAGTTTAACTACATAAAGAGCAATCTTTATTTTCCCTCCGGATTGATAAATCCACGGTTGTGGTCGATCCCATGAATATACGCTTTAATAGGGGAATAATGCTTTAATTGGGGAATAATGCATTACGCATTCTCTTTTTACCATCTCAATTATCAAAAGCAAAGTGGAGAAATTCGATAGACTAAAAATAATAAACCTATTAAATCCAAGAACATGCTTCCACTCAACCTTATTTCCTTGATGATTTGGTATCATCCTCAAAATCTTTGGTGCCTTAATTTATCAATTTTTTTGGTAGCATCCTCAAGATTTGTTAAGGGATAAGATAAATCAGTAGTTGTTCTGCGCAAGTGTTTATAAGTGACGTTTATGATTCAAAGTTTGAAATTCATATCCAACGGTCTTAATATGTGTACATCATTATTGTCTCATTAATTTTTCATAATAAATATTTTATTAATCTCTCATGATAAACGTCTTATTAATTATCTTAATAAATATAAAAATCTCATTAAATAAATAACAACTTTGTTAATAATTACATCAATACATATTATGGATGGTCATGGTAATGTTTGTGAGTGGAGGTGTATGGAGCCGGTGGCAGCATTGCTGCTGGTGGAATAAGTAGTTGTAATGGGTGCTTCTGGTGGTGGTATTGCAATTGGTCAATGTAGTAGTGTGCAATGTTTATTCGATGTCGTTATGACACAAATAAAATTATATTATGAAAGTTGTGCTTGATTTTTTAAGTGTTAAAATAAGCTCGGTCAAATACAAAAGAAAAGATAATAATCAAAACGTATGAAGAACAATTGTCATTTTAAATAGTAACAACAAATGAATGGCACCAGTCAAAATTGATATAAGTTTTTTCACTTATTTTCATGACCGTGTCGTTACGGCACGGGCCAAATTCTAGTATGACTATAAACAGAAGCTGGACATAATTTTGAAACATATCAAAATGGAATAGAGGACGGTCTTTTTGAAATAGAGGGAGTAATTAGCCATCCTTCACTAATATGCAAAACACAGTCAACATATTCTTTTCAAAAATACAAAGAATAATGTTCAATATATAAAGAAAAAATATCGAAATTGCATAAAGGGAACAATCGAACAAAAATACATATCCAAAAATGACTTACCAAAAATTTACTCTTTCGTCATAGGCATGATTTTAATTTTAGCAATCGAATAAGCCAACCTTCATCAACCTACAAAACACAAATAATACTAGAATTACAATGTGTAAAACCTAAAGAACAAAGAAATTTAGAATAATTTTTTAGCATCTACAATAAATTTATTTTCGACTGAGAAATTTAACCAATCGGAAAATGAACCCTGTTTTCATCCATAACAAATTTAACATTCTTGGGAACAGTTGAGCATTATTGAAAAGTCATGACTATCTTTTCATTAGATCTTAATGCTATGAATACTTTAATCAAAATCTACAACACAAACAAAAATAAGAGAAACTCAAACAAAAAGAAGAGCAAAAAATCTTGATAGGTATTTTTTCTTTCAGGTAACACAAACAAAAACAAGAGAAACTCAACAAGGAAACATTGCGAAAAGAAGAAAACCTTGATCTGGTATCTTTCTGCTAAGGTACAATTAATAATCTCACCAAGTTCACGGTTGCTTTAAATTTTTTGTTCTCTTGGTGGTCTGTTTGTACACCAACACACATTACAAAAAGGGCCATCATAATTATGGAATTTAGAACATGCACTAGGTAATTAAGGTATACATCTTACTTTTTGGTTGAAATAAATATCCTCCTCTAAATATGACCCAAATCAGGGTTAACTCTAATTCTTTTCACTCAATTTTCCTCCACTATTTACTTCCCTAATTATCCTCCCACGATCATGATAAATACTTACCCATAAATAAGAATAAAAACCTCAATATTATATAGTCTGCATACAAAGAAATAGTTGCTTTATGATTAACACATAATATCCCATTCCAAAAAAAAAAAGTCAAAAAAATATTTAAAAGTGTCACTAATTACAATTATTCAATGAACTTGTATAAACAAGGGAGTGTATTTCTTCAACCACACACCTTCAAACTCATTCACTCATTTCCAACTTATTTTCTTGGTACATTTTTTAGCGTAAGAGTATCAACATGTCAAACATCATTAGATGCAGTCCCAAAAATTACAAAATCCGTTGCCCAAAACGTGTTTGCTTACTTTTCAAGAATGCATGATTGCGATGAAGGAAAAGCCATGCTTCATGCATCAACTGTAAGCGGAACTATTGATAAATCGGGAAGGGAATAGGAGAATGGATGAGGCTGCGCTCAAACCATGCAATGGAGAGGACATAGGATCATATCAGAATGGAATCACCAGAGCATATGGTAAATGAATGCAGGACGATAGTCCTAGAGATCGAGAAAAAAAAATCTGGGAGGATGTAAATACATTTACTGCTCATCAGATGAAGATTCATCATAATATACAATCTGAATACAACACAAAACAGTATCACAGACTACCAATCTTCGGGGATCGGAAATAAATTCATTATTTAAGGAAAAAATAGAACAATTAACGAGGTATTAAACTATTATTTTAAGTCTAAAGAATATTGTGAGGAATTCTTAAACTATATTAATTAAGCATAACCGAAATTATAATTATTTGGATTAAGATTTTCATGTGTATAAGTTATCACGGGTCGAATTAAGCTTCGTAGTGTGTGGTAATTATTAAAATCATTATAACTAAAAATTATTCCGTCTCATATCGTGCCGTTACGACACGAGTTATTTCTAGTATTTTATAAACTATCCTTTTAATTATTTATTTATTTACTAAATCATATTATTTTATTACCAAAAAATGACTAAAAAGTCAAATTACAACTTAAAGAGCGGCGGATCTAAAAAACATATACTCAAAGAGAAACGAATACAGGATTGACAATGCTTATGGTACTAGCAAAATCTATAATAAGCTACATGTGGCATCTCAATTCTCTTCATAGAAGCTGGCCTCCCCATTTGAATGATTTTTTCACCTGCATTTAGTCTAGGTCCTCTCTTTTCTAATTCATCTGCAGAGAAATTTATTTCTCTAAAGCAATGCTCAAATCTGATATCCTGTAGTTTCTTAATCACATTAATCCATATATCTATTTGTTATGTACCATGAAATATTCCCTTTAATGAATTCACTAATGACTGACCTGAAGTCTGATCTGATAATCACTTTACTGTAATTCATACTTGTTGCCCATTCCAGTGCACATAAGACATCAAACTCTTCAGCAATGAAGTTGGTTGCATTCCCTACACCACCTGAAAATGTACCAATTACTTGACTATCATTGTCTCTGGCAATAATTCCAAATCCAGCATCACATGGATTTCCAAAAGATGCACCATCATAGCAAAAAAACACATAATTCTCCACTGGTGCAGTCCAGTAACACTCCTTAATGCAGCTATATTTGATTTTTCTCTCACCAAGATAGAAAAATGATATTATTTGTGAGTCATATTCCTGGCTCCATCTGGTCCCTTGCATTCTATGACTTCCTTCATGTACCATTTGACATATTTTGCTCTTAAATCCATTGTAGTTAGGCAGAGTTTCTTCAAATAACTTTTTATTCCTTTAAAATCATAATTCTTTAATAGTAGCACAAGCAACAGTTATCCAAGCTTCTTTTATTAATGGGCTTTTATTCTTAGAAGCTTTGTATACATCTTCAAAAGATTTAGGAATGCCAAACCCAAAAATCTCAGTTAGCCAGCTCCAAATTGAAATACTGAGTTTGTAATCCCATAAAGTATGCTTCATACTGTCTTGTTCTTCCATGCAGATGCAACATCTAAAAACCATTTCAAAACCCCTTTGAAGCATTACTTCATCATCTACATATACTCCTTGGTGTAACTTCCAGACATTACTAGCAATACTAGGATGTAATGATGTTTTCCAGATGTACCTTGTCCAGTAAAGAGTTGGTTCTTTGTGCCTTATTTTCTCTACCGCTGAAGAGGTTTTGAACTGACCACTTTTATCACCACTCCGCACCATTACGTCAGTTCCACCACTTATTGCAGGAAGACTAGCTTGATTAATGAAAGGCTGCAGTTCAATTGGAATTTTCTATATATTATTCTGCAGTAAATCTTTAACTTTCGTATTTAGAATAATTCTCACAAAGTCAGTTAAGCCCATTATTTCTATTAGTGGAGATTCCCCAATCCATGAATCATACCAAACATATATTTGTGCTCCATTACCTACACACCACCTAACATCTTCCTTCAAGTAATTCCAAGCCCATTTTAGACCCTTCCATATGGTAGATTGTTTCCGTTTAGTGATCCATTGCCCCTGTTTGTCTTTAAACTTAGCAGAAATGAACAGAGCTCAATCGTCATTTGAGTTCAAAAGTTTCCACATCATTTTCACTAATAAAGCTCTGTTAATAACCTCCATCCTCCTGATTCCCAAACCCCCTTCATTTTAAGTTGTACACACTCTCTTCCAGGATATGGTCTTACATTTCCTTGTTTCACTATCTCCGGATCACATGAAATTTATAATAATTTTTCTCAGATCTTAACAACAGATGCTGGCCATATATAGACAGCCATATTATATATGGGTATACTACACAACACTGATTTAATAAGAACTAGTCTATCCTGGAAAGAGAGGAGTTTACTTTGACAAACTGCTAGTTTTTGTTGAAGTTGTTCAACCATTGGCCACACCATAGCTGAGGTAACTCTACCAGGAGCAAGCATAATTTCCAAATATTTATCTGGAAAATTTGTTAAGTCCATGTTTACCAATTCACTGATCAGCTGCTTTCTCAAAGAAGAGACTCCATCTATAAAACACTTATTCTTGATTTTGTTTATGATTTGTCCTGAGATAGATTGATACTCATCAAGTAAAGAGAATAAATTTGTGCGGCTTCTTTTTGCTCCATTTCAGAATATGAAGACATCATCTGCAAAGAACAGATGAGTTGGATGTATTTCTTTTCTAACCACCATAGGTACCATCTTTCCAGTTTCAACTAGCTTTGATATATTTCTGCTTAAAACATCTTCTATTAAAACAAATAAGATGGGAGATAGTGGGTCTCCCTGTCTTAGTCCTCTTCCAACTGAGAAAAAACCACATGGCCCTCCATTAATCATAACAAAAATCATAGAAGATTGAAATAGTACTAGTAACCAGTCACACCAAGAAGTAGAAAATCCATATTTCTGCAACACCTTAAATAAGAATTCCCAGCTGACAGAGTCATAGGCTTGAGAAATATCAACTTTAAATCCTACATTTGCTCCTCCTCTCTTCACTTTCATTTCATTTCCTAACTCTGATGCCAACTGAAAAAGAAGGGGTCTAACAACACGACCCAATATTTCTCTTAGCAATCTGTATGGACAAACTCGAATATACTTTTAAGAGAATCAACAAGACTCAATCAATTAAAAGTATATCAACGATTTTATATCTCTCTCTCTTGATTTGATTTCCTCAAACAGAAACTGCGAGTACTAATCAAATACAAGGAATAACTTGGATGGTACCAAAGACCAATATCCAAGGATCAACCAATGACAATCAATAACCAAAGGTTGGATTACTCTAATTGATGATCTAACGCATAACATGTATTATTTCAATTATAAAGATAAAATAATATAATGCGGAAACTGAAATAACACAGACACCAGAAATTTTGTTAACAAGGAAACCGCAAATGTAGAAAAACCTCGGGACCTAGTCCAGGTTGAACACACTGTATTAAGCCGCTACAGACACTAGCCTACTCCAAGCTAACTTCGGAATGGACTGTAGTTGAACCCCAATCAGTCTCCTACTGATCCAAGGTACAGTTATACTCCCTACGCCTCTGATCCCAGCAGGATAGTACGCACTTGATTCCCTTAGCTGATCTCACCCACAACTAAGAGTTGCTACAACCCAAAATCGCAGGCTTTAACAATAAACAAATGTGTCTCACACAGACAAGTCTATTAAAGGATCAATCTGTCTCCCACAGAAAAACCCTAAAGTTTTTGTTCAGTCTTTTAATAATAATCAAGGTGAACAGGAACCAATTGATAATCCGGTCTTATATTCCCGAAGAACAGCCTAGATAAATCAATCACCTCACAACAATCTTAATCGTATGGTAGCGAAACAAGATGTTGTGGAATCACAAACAATGAGACGAAGATGTTTGTGACTACTTTTTATATCTTGCCTATCGGAGATATTAATCTCAAGCCAATCAATATGATTGTACTTGTACGATAGAATATGCAAGATCAGATCACACAACTACGATAAAAGTAGTATCGGTCTGGCTTCACAATCCCAATGAACTCGTTAATCTGGTTTTATAAGAAGAAATCCAAAGGTTAAAGGAGAAACGACTCTAGCACGCAAACTAGTATCACACGTGAGGTGTGGGGATTAGTTTTGCAGAGTTTCTAGATGTCCCCTTATAAAATCTTTCAAATCAGGGTTTCGCCTTGGTCACAAAGCAAACAATATCCACCATTAGATGAAAACCTGATTTAGATTCAAGCTAATATTTCTCAACCGTTAGATCGAAAACTTAGCTTGTTATAAACAAATGAAATTTACGCTTCTAGGTTGTTAACCGTACCCAAACGTGTACATTGCTGGTTCAACAATATTTAACCAAAAGGTTAGCCATATGAGCATTTCATACCAACCATATTCTTCTTCACCATAACTAGTTCAAGTGACTCAAATGAACTAGTTAGAGAGTTGTTCAATTGTAAGGAAATCTTATGTACTACACAAGACACAATTGAAGCAAAGATGATTTGATTCACTTGAATCGGTTCATGAACTTTATAGCAACGGTTTGCAATTTTCATTCCTTAGTATTTATAAGTTTAAGTTCAGAAATCATCTTCAGATATATAACCTTCTTAAGTTCGCACACTAGGTTCGTGGACTTAAGCAACCGGGCAGAGTTTACAAACTCCAACAGAAAATCTCGGCAAAGACTTTTTGTCGGTTCGCAGCCTGGGTTCGCGAACTGGTACTCACGTAAAAAGTTTATCAACTCTAGCAGAATTTCTCGGGATGAGAAGTTCGACAGTTCGCGGATTGAGTTCGCGGACTTGGAAACAAGCCATTCTTCCGGTTTCTCTTGATCAACAAAGTTCGCAAACTTTGGTTCAAGGGATAAGACTTATGCACATATGTGTTTCCACAATAATACTTATGTCCATCATTGGTTATGTAATATAAAATCTCATTCCAATCATTGAAACATTCTTAGAGGATGTTATGTAGTTGTTACACCATTTCTCGTCAAAGCAATTTTCAAAGTGATTAAAACATATCATGACTTTCTTCACTAGGTAAAGATAAACATGATCGAAGCGAAACGCTTACCAACACATATTTCGAGATATAGATAGGCGAGGTATACTCCGCTCGAAATACCAAATGTGTATAATCTAAGTCTATATATAGCATACGACTTTTTGTTTCAAGAAGTAGGAGGTAGAGTAGATAGACTTTTGAGTGACAGATAAGTTCAAGTCTTCACATACCTTTTTGTCGAGAAGTTCCACCGGTTCCTTGAGTAGTTCTTCTTCTTGTATGATGAATCACCATGAAGTCCTTGAGCTCAACCACACTTTCTATCCTAGTCCAAGACTTAGCTATAGTAGACTAGAAATCAAGACTTATAGTTTTGATCACTAACATTGACAAACATGCTTGAGATAGCAACGCATGCGAGTTCGACCGAGCAATGCTCTAACACCAACAAAACTTGCTCATGGATACTTATCCCTTTAATGTATGCAGCTTTCTATGGAGATATTAACTTCAACATTATATTTCCCATTCTAGTTGTAATGATTTTAGTGAAAATTTTGAAAAGTACATTACTCAATCCTATAGGCCTGAATTGGCTTGCACTTTCTCTTTGAACTTTTGGTAATAAAACCAAGAAACTAGAATTCATACCTTTAGGAATAAGTCTTCTCTCCCAACAAAATTGGATGGCTGCTATCAAGTCACTTTGTATAATATCCCAGCAACTTCTATAGAAACTACCTGAGAAACCATCAGGTCCTGGAGAGCTTTCTGGA
The DNA here is from genome assembly GCF_003573695.1 of Papaver somniferum. Taxonomy (NCBI): domain Eukaryota; kingdom Viridiplantae; phylum Streptophyta; class Magnoliopsida; order Ranunculales; family Papaveraceae; genus Papaver; species Papaver somniferum. Next base: position 166,604,279 of record NC_039359.1, on the reverse strand, counting down.
TCAATGTCAAAAAATGCATTTTTTAATTTCTTCAGGATTAGGAATTGCATCAAGTATCATCTGATCTTTAATATTTATTACTTGTGGCACTGCTTCTAATATATGTTCATCAATATTGACCTGTTATTTCTCGAATTTCTTTTGGAAATGAAATACTAGAGAATTAGCAATTTGCTCTTGATCAACAATTATATTTCCATCATTATCTTCAAGTTCACTTATAATATTTCTAGAATTCCTTATCTTGAATTTAGTGTGAAATAACCTGTATTAGCTGCTCCCTCTTTGATCCATTTAACTCTGGATTTTTGTTTCATTAGTGTGTTGGATTGCACTTCTCTGCTGGCATGTTCATTTTGAGCTTGAATTAAAACATCAAGAGCTTCAGTGTTAGCAGGATTACTATCTGACATTTGCATAGCAACTCTGACTTTTTCTTCTGCTTCTGAAAGCTTAACTTGTACATTACCAAAAACTGTCCAGATCCATTCATGAAGAATCCTTTTTAAGTCCTTCAACTTTTGCATAAAAATGAAGGCAGGATTCCCTGTAATATTTTTTGACCAACATTCAGCAACAACTTGCTGAAAATTTGGATGACTTAGCCACATCTTATGAAATTTTCTTGGAGTATTTTTTGGTTTAGGTATGTTAGCACAACCACCTAAAAAGGGAGAATGATCCGACACTATTCTTATTCCCACCTTATAACCCCAGTCACCATATACCTGCAGCCATTCTTGATTAAAAAATACTCTATCTAGAGTACATAATATCCTTTTACTCCCATATTAACAATTGGACCATGAGTGAGTAAGTCCATTTTTAGGTGCTTGAATCAATTCACAACTATTGAGACATTCACTGAATTCTAGCATAGAATTTCTATTTGACAGTCTTCCACCAACTTTTTCATCTTAAGTTAAAACTGCATTGAAATCTCCAAGAACTATCCATGGTTTCTTTAGATCTCCAATTAACTTCATTTCTGACCATAAAAAGCTTCTTTGAATGCTCTTAACATGAGCATGAACTCCAAAAACTAAAACATCCCAAATACTCACTGTTATCATTTTGCTGGACATTGAAACTACATTAGGCGAGCTATATTTTTATTCCAAAAGAGCCAAATATTTTTCTTATTCTCTGAAACAGAATTATGTATAACCATACTCTGCATTCCAGGAAAATTCGATTTATGACAAAAAGCAGCACTATATTTTACTTTAGGTTCTGCAACCCATATTAAAGAAGGACAAAATTGATTAACTAAAGACCATAATTTATCCTGGGCCCTTTTCCTTCTAAGACCCCTGATATTCCAAAATAGTATCTTCGTTTATTTGGAGGAAGGTTTTTAGAACCCCCTTTCCCTGGTTGTTTCCTGAAATTATACTTAGCATTATTGGGAACTTGTTTATTTACCTTTGCTGCTCCTCCAGGACTTGAAGAAGAGGAAGTAGAGGAAGAAACCATTTCCTTCCCTACAACCTTTGCCCATGAAGTTACTTGCACTGGTTCATTTGAAACATTACCTGTTACTCCATTTACAAACTTAACCACACTACTTTCCAAACTATTCTGCTCAGTTATTTGTAATATTTTAGGTACTTCCATTATAACAACTTCAATCTCTTCTTCATGAAATTCATTTTCTAGAGAACTAAACTTACTATTGAGAACTACACTTTTAACATTAGGACTTCCCATCTGTGTATTCTCGATAGAATCAACAACTGAATCTATCTCTTTTGTTCCTGTGGTATCACATATATCAAAAGGTACTGGTTTAATTTTTTCTTTTCTTTGGCTACCAATAGGTTTTTGAGCATTCCCAGTTTTTCCTCCATTCTCCAAAACATTGGTATTAGTCTGAGATGAATTTTGAGCCTCTCTCCTGTGAGTATTACCACGATTAGCATTCTCTTTATTCTTTTCCACTCTACATTCTCCTGTGAGTATTCCCACGATTAGCATTCTCTTTATTCTTTTCCACTCTACATTCAGAAACAAAATGATCAACTATCTTGCAGGTTGTGCAAATTTTGGACAATTTGGAATTTGCACATCTTGAAAAAAGCCTCCCAGTTTAGTTCCAATCCATACTTTGCTAGGTACTAATTTAGCAAAATCAATTTCAACCAAACATTAGCATAATATCCAACTTCACAGTTAAATATTGCAACATCCAACTGGATTGAAGTTCCAAATTCACTACAGATTGTGAATAAAACTTTTTCTCTCCAAAATTCAAGACCTAATCCTGGAAAACGCACCCAAACTTGAGCCTTAGAGATTCTTTGATTTTCATCTAAAATTTGAAATCCAATTTCTTACATGTAGCACCTAATTATTGACTCTCCATTCACCAGCTTTGATAGTTTGTTTATCGAATTCATTATCAAGTTTAATAGTAAAGAAACCCCTGCCTAATGGAATCAATTTACAATCGCCAACCAATTTCCATTGATTACGCAAGCTAACTGAAGCATCTGCAAATTTAGTTTTCTATAAATCTAACCTTCCAATAAGTGAAAACTTCTACGGATTAATACTCTCTTCAAAAATATCATTAGGTAACAGAATCGTTGGAACTTTCTGATATGAATTTTCAGATATTATTTTCATTACTACAAGTGGTTTCATGATGAGAATCAATCAAAACCACCTTAATTAATGACTACAGATCATTAAAACACTACAAGAGGTAAGAATTTTTAATGAACAACGCCTGAATTGAAGACGATGATTCACGAAAATCGAAAATCTGAGAAAAAAGTCGTCTGAGTCAGTCACCCGATTTGCATACTTTCTCTTTCCTCAACTCACCTCGTTTCCCTTATGATGTACGTTTACTCGCCCATTCCCAACCAGTTCAATCAATCCTTTTATTTTTAGACCTTAGTGTTTCATGTATAATATATATTTATTTTTATCTTTTCTAAAATGATAAGTCTCATTCCATTTTGAGTGGTACATGATTATATATATAATTTCATAAAACACAATATCACAGTTTAATTTTCTGCAGTGTTGATCAGCTACTTGTTTGACCGTGGTCTTGGGATGCTCAACTTCATTTAAAAATCCTGGATAATTTATATCTAATTGCATTAACATTATGAATTTTATCCATATAATTATCATAAATTTTGGAATTCGTATGAAGCTTGTAAAATTCTAGGAGTCTACCTTGGTCTGTTTTTATTTTTACAACTATCAGGATTTCACTTAGGGATTCATAAAACCCGGTCAGACTATATTTTACCTGATAGTTCGTGTATCCAGATCTTGTTCTTATTGATCTTTGAGGTTTTTGTAATCTCGAATCAGGAAAAAGATAGATAAAAATCACAATGTTCTCTTCGTCTCAGATTTTGTGATTCTTCAATATAGATATCTAAACTCTTCTTTGATTTATTTGGATTGTTATGAAGTGGTGGTTAGTAATCCAGGCTTCTCATCTAACTGAGTGTAAGTGTTCCGTATTCGTGAGGTTTGCTGGACTTTGTCTACTACAAACAGATTTCCGTACCTAGATTGAAAAATCAAAAGAAAAAAAAACAAATAGACTAATATGTTAGAGGCAAATTAGTATCAAAAGTATTCACTTAGGTTGAAGCAACTCTTAGGCTCCATAGTTTTGACTGTGGGCTTAGGCTGCTCAATTTCATCTAAAAATCCTGGAAAACTTATATCTAATAGTATTTACAGTATGAATTTAATCCATATAATTGTCATAAATTTTGGAACTCGTATGAAGCTTGTAAAATTCTAGGAGTCTACCTTGGTCTGTTTTTATTTACAATTTGATGTTGAAATTATTATTTATTAATTAAATTATAAGATTTGAGGGGTACTAATTATTTTATTTGGATGCCAAAATGTGTTTTGTTTCTGATGGATTTAAAATTATGTGAAATCAGCGGTTAAATTTTTCTAAATAATTTTCTAAATATCCGTTGCGATAAAAATGTCAACATGATCATAAATTAAATTGTTTAATGAGCTTGGATTATTACCCGACTATGATATTGAAGTAGCACCTCGAGTCTTTGGTCTTTGGATTCAAGTTATAATACAAGCAGAACCTCCCTCTAAAATCTTTATCGATCAAACAAAATTTAAACAATGAAAACAAGATGAATTTATAGGAATCGCCTTATAATACGCATTTTCAAGCAATCGGTATTTTAATCTCGTTTTTCAACGTGGCTCAAGTGGATTTGTTTTTGTTTGAGTACATGATTAATTAAATTAAATCCCAATATGCAGATCTTGAAGTAAATCTTTAACGCAACACTTTCATCTATCTACTCACTTTAAAGTTATGATTTGATCGACAATCAAGGATTTTCATTGAATTATTAATCGGCGACGACAAAATGATGCAACAGTCTGAAAATAAGGGAGTTCAGCAGGGAAGAATAAAACTGCTTTAGCTTTGATTTGATTAAGAAGAAGGGCACTTTTATAATTTAAACTAAGGGTAACTTAGCCATTTATTTACGGGTGGAACACCCTTTATGAACACACCCTAGCTAGGCGCCTTGAGATTTTGACGTATGCTTGGGTAAGCATTGGGACCGTAATCCTCGGATTTAACAAGGACCAACCGTTCTTTTGCAGATAAATGTCAAGATCGTTCGTTAATGGGTTGGATGTGGATAGAATTTTTGAAATCCAACGTATAACAGATTGGACCCTGATGCAACCTTGAAAATCCGTTGGACATCCATATCCGTTAAATTAAGGGCATTTATGTAGTTCTAGAAAATACTATGGATTATTTAGGAATTCTTTAAGTTGTTTGTTGTGGGCGTTGTACACAACGTTTTTATATTTGTATATACATTAGGATATGACGGCACCGGTTTGGTTCGTAATGTTTGCTTCACTTGTTCGATTAGTTATATTATTGTAGATCATACTCCTTAGGAGTTCAATATGGAATAAGGCATCGTTATTGTGACGATTTCGCAATACTATGAATTTGTATCATGTATATTACTTTATATCATTAGTTGTTAGTGTGATAAACCTGATGGTCGATTTACAACAACGAAATTGGCAATGAAATCTTTTTCCACCATTGTTTTTCTATTTCTGAAGTTGTAGAATGTGATGGTCCTATTGCTATACCGCAAAATTATCACTTACCGTTTTTATACCAAATTGCAATCATTCGATGATGTCTGTGAATCCAGTTGAATTATTTCGATTTAATGTAATTTTTATAGTATTCCCACCTATAATTAAAGTGAATCTCCAACAATATTATTATTAATTCGGTTAGAGTGCTAATTCATATACGTTAACCCAGAAAACTCAACTACATAGTGTCTCCCAGTAAAGAAATCATGTGGTTGCTCATCTTTTCCTGTCATTCGATCTTAGGCTCCCTTTTTCATTGCTTGAATAGTTATTTCAGTTTTTCCATTTGGGTTTATCATTGTAACCTTTGAAGAAAATTAGTGCAGTATGCTAGATTCTATTGGTACTGAACGACTATTAAACCTAAAACGTGTTCTAATTATGGTAGCCTTTTTAAATTCATATTCTGTCGGCGGTCGACCTAGGAGGGAGGTAGTGTATTTCTAAGATATATTTTGGTCCTGTTTTATGTTCTTGGCGTATGGAAATTTTTAATGAAATTTCATTTAATCATAAATTTTGCAAGCGATACGTGAAAATCTGATTGATACCATCAGATTTCAACCAAAGATTGTGAAGTAACACATGAGAGGGTTCTCTGTGATCATTCTATTTTAAAATCCTACACGAAGGATGTGCGAATCAAATCCTCGTACGGTTATCAATTAAATATACACCAAGGATGTGCCAATCAAATCCTCATACGGATATCAATATGCATAAGTTGTTCAATCAATGGTTCTTCATGTTCTAATGCAGTTTATTTCATCGAATATAATTCAAAATCAATCACATCCTCTTGGATTCTTAGGAGCTAGGTTGGGAAAAATATGAATCTTAAAAACGGCTTCCCTTTAGATTTCGTGTCAGTAAAACTTTTGCTTATTGTCAGAGACCTAGACAATAATATTCTATAAATCTAATGCGAAGGCTTCTAACGACCCACACCATAAACAATATACCAAAAACAAATATGGTTGTTTCTCGGAAATATATTTTTGTCTGACACTTCCCCCAAAAAGAAAGCAAAAACATAAAATATTTAAGATATGCCTGCACCGTATAATATTATGCTTGAAATTATATGAACCTTATTTGAGACATGGTAGTAAGTATTTATGAAATTCATAAAGGACAACGGCTTCACGTAAATCAGAAATATCCACTTTAAGTCCACACTTAAGATCCTCAATCAAATGACAAATCAACAAAAGTAACTGATCCCCGATTAAGAATGATTTACAATATCTAGGTACATTGTTCTCATAAAGTTTAACAAAAATCATTAAGAAAATCCATCTTCAATGATACATGTATAAATACACGATATGTGAGAGAGTTTCTCTTTGTCTGCATATGTGTTTGAGATCTAAAAATAAATTAGAGAACCAGTCTAAATGGCAATGGTATGAGACCTTGAAACACCTTGACCTAAGTGTACAGAGGAGACCTAAAATTTCCATAATTTTATAATTTGGTAGCACAAAATGGACATGCAATTGAATATTAAAAGATTTCTTAAATTGGCTTGTACAAAGGGTAAGCTAGTTATACAAAGTTTGGTTAGTTGGTATCTTCAATGAATAGAAAAAGCTCAAGTATTAGATGATATATTTATAAAGTAAAATATAGGTGAAGGATCCAGTATTAGTTGGTATCTTTAGATGTACTATGCTCTCTTAAACCATTTAGAGAAATTGACAACTTTTTCACGACAATCAAAGATGGGTTCCTATGCTCTAAGCTCTCTTAAACCATTTAAAAAAATTGACAATTTATTCATGGCAATCAAAAATGTGCATATGAACCACATCCTCTGGAAACAATTAGACTTGTACCTTTATGGTATACCAAAACCCCTTCATCTCGACATACAATTATAGTGACACATCCCACAAAATGATATTTTTCCTCATTGTATGCTCCCTAAACCCATTCTTCATTGCCTGAAAACAATCTCCTGAAATCAGAAAATGAAAGATTAAAGGTGAGTCAATAACCCCAGTTTTGTTTTATCTGTTTTGCGATTTTGTAAATTTAACATATGATAACAGTAGTGCTAGAACTTTCTTTATGTCGTAATAGGAGGATATTTAAAAAGTATTGGTAAAATGAAAATATCCAATCTCGTACCAATTTCAAAAGCAATACATATGTGTATTTTCATGATATATAAATTGGACGGAAAATAATGGATTTAGTAACGTAGCGTAGCAGCTCTGGAAACTCGCAATTAGAGATAAAACAGATACCTGACATGAAGGTGGCCACTACCTCGAGTCTTCAAGCATCAATTTGTCTAAAAGATGTAAAAGCTCAATCTACTTTAAATTGAATTGAAAAGAAGTATTAGAAAAATGATTGACCATGTATAGAGAAACTAAGAGTATCTGTTAAGAGAATAACCATTTTTTTTAATGTCAACTTCATATATATAACCATTTTTGTCATCTTAAATTTAAGATAAACAAATACTCTTTTTGTAGACCTTAAGTTATAAATATGAAGAGATGTAATTTCAAGGTTCATATAATATATATATAAAAAATATATATAATCAAGAATCCCCAATCCATTTGGTACCAACATGTATATGACTTAGTCCAAATAAGAGGCTGAAACTCTTCAGCAGAAGTAACAATATAATTAAAAAAATATTTAAAAATAATGGAACCTGCGCTTAAAAATAATGGAACCTTCCCTTAAAAAAATAAGGGCAATAATAATGGAACCTGCGCTTTCTTCGTTAATTATTTTCATTCCATGAAAATCTTCTTGATTTTGGCCGAAGAAGTCAAAGTTAAATTGGAAAACATAAGAAAATAAAAGATTAAATAATATGGGTATTAGGAATCCTAATATAAAAGTAAAAATGAATAGAGAGCGATCATATTTGAATATCTTTTAACTGCAAAAGAAAAAACAAAATCCAGGTCAAAAAATACAACATTAATGAAGATAAATAAAACGAAATCAAACTGCATATGTGACCAAAAAAATTAGGCATGAGGGACCATCATTCTTTATATGCTAAAAATGTAGATTTTGATTATGAAAAGGATTAAGTTAGGGCATTTAATTTAGAATAAGAGAAACAATTTCACATTATTTAAAAAATATATAATCAGGAATCCCCAATCCATTTGATACCAACATGTATATGACTTAGTCCAAATAAGAGGCTGAAACTCTTCAGCAGAATTAGCAATACAGTATAAAAAATATTTAAAAATTCTAAGGGCAATAATAATGGGACCGACGCTTTCTTAGTTAATTATTTGGGTTATTTTGTTTTTGGTACTTAAGTTTTGACCAACTTTGCTATTTGGTCTAACATTTGTCCAGCTTGGTGTTTGGTACTTGGAAATGACGTTGACCCGCGTGGACTCGGTTTGACCTAACACCAAGCTGGACAAATGTTAGACCAAACAGCAAAGTCAAACCGAGTCCACGCGGGTCAACGTCATTTCCAAGTACCAAACACCAAGCTGGACAAATGTTAGACCAAACAGCAAAGTTGGTCAAAACTTGAGTACCAAAAACAAAATAACCCTAATTATTTTCACTTCATGAAAATCTTCTTGATTTTGGCCGAAGAAGTCAAAGTTAAATTGGACAACATAAAAAAATAAAAGATTAAATGATATGGATATTAGGAAACCTAACATAAGAGTAAAAATGAATAGAGAACAATCATATTCTTTTAAATGCAAACGAATAAATAAAATTCAGGTCAGAAAATACAATATTAATGAAGAGAAACAAAAAGAAATCAAACTGCGCATATATGACCAAAAAAAATTAGGCATGAGGCACCACCATTCTTTATATGCTAAAAATATAGATTTTGATTATCAAAAGGATTAAGTTAAAAGGGCACTTAGTTTAGAATAAGAGAAATAGTTTCACATTAAATCGGAAAAGTAACTCCCAAATAAATGACATTGGGAGGGTGGAGAGGAAATTAAGAAACTTATTAAATATATGACACAATCTAGATCACTCCTTGTACGCTAAAAATGTAGATTAAAAATTTTAAATCCGTGGCTCAATCTCAACCCTTCTTTATATGCTAACTAGAACTTCGCCCATGCCGTAACGGCACGGCCACAAAAATAAGTGAAAAAACTTATATCAATTTTAACTGGTGTCATTCATTTTTTGTTACTATTTAAAATGACGATTTTTCTTCATACGTTTTGATTATTATTTTTTCTTTTGTATTTAACCGAAGTTATTTTAATACTTAAAACATCAAGAACAACTTCCATCATATAATTTTATTTTGTGTCATAACGACATCGAATAAAAATTGCACACTACTTTATTATCAATTGCAGTACCACCACAAGAACCACTTATTACAACTACTTTTTCCACCAGCAGCACTGCCGACACCGATTCCATGCACCACCACTCACAAACATTACCATAACCATCCCTAACATCTATTGATGTAATTATTAACAAAGTTGGTATCTATTTAATGAAAGTATATATTTGTAAAGATAGTTAATAAGACATTTATCATGAGAAATTAATAAGACATTTATCATGAGAAATTAATGAGACAATAATGATGTACACAGATTAATACCGTAGCATATGAATTTCTAACTTTCAATCATATAAGTCCCTTATAAACACTTACATAACAACTATTGATTTATCTTCTCCTTAAACAAATCTTGATGATGATACCAAAAAACTTTGATAAATTAAGGCACCAAAGATTTTGAGGATGATACCAATTCATTAAGGAAATAAGGTTGAGTGGAAGCATGCTTTTGGATTTAAATTCTTTTGTATATTTAGTCTATCTCTAATTCCAAAATTTATTTATTTATTTACGTTTGTTCAAAAGTGGGGAACTAAACTTTCTTGGTCCGCCCCACCTGGATGCGAATGAGAGAATCAGTAGTTTAGTTTTACAGGAATGTAAGTTTGTTATTTTTAGTCTATAAAATTTCTCCACTTTTCTTTTGATTTTTGAGATGAGAAAAAGATAATACGTATTTCCAATCAAAGCGTGTATTCATGGGACCGACCACAACCGTGGGTTTATCAATCTGGAGGGAAAATCAAGATCGTTTTTTATGCTGACTAACTTAGTTAAACTTTATTTTGAAAGAAACAGGGAAAAATATTACCTAGCTATGATGTAACCCTTGTCATAAAAATGCGACTTAATAATAAGTTAATTTATTGTCTACTGATTTTGATTCGTATCGTTCGTTTGCAGTCATTATTTTAATCGCCATGTATTTTAACCGAGTTTATGTTATCATTAAGACGATCAACCATATTTTATCTTCTTTATAATGTTAACCGATTTGTGACGAAACATTATTAATAGAATATATTACTACTCACCAACACCCACCACCACCAAAAAATCACTTGATACCACTTCTTTCCCCCACCACCATCGCTGCCATCGCCAAACGCTAGACGTCATTTTAATTTTTAATCACAAACGTGATGTGTAAAGTTTATATTGAACAAAATTAAGTCGTAAATTAAGCTATTCTATTATTTTATTTTTATTATAATCTCTTTCATATTATAATCTCTTTCATATTATAATCAATTTTATTTTTACACTAAAAATCACGATTTTTTCAATCGGATACCATAGATAGCAAAGATAGTATTTGGATAATCCAGCGATATGATTATATTGTATTAATTATATGATCTGGCATCATCCATAAAATATTTGGTTTTTGTCCTTACCAATCGTGCGAAAAATAGACAACTGCATCTTTCACAATATAATGTTGTGTGTTTTGTAAAGACACAAAACTATTGTTGTCCCCTGCTATTCACCAACACCCACCACCATAAAAATCAACCATTCCCACTATTTCTTCTACCACCAGTAATGTTACCGCTCCACCGCTCACAATCACTCGCCGCCATTTCTATCACCCACTACTTCATCCACTGCCACCATTAATATTTATTAATATAATTTTTGGTAAAATTATTTATTAATATAATTTTTAGTAAAATTATTATTTACTAATAAAAATATGTATTTATTAGATCAATTAAGATGACATTTACAAATAAAAAATTAATTAATCATTAATTATGAGCAGCTAATGGGACACTTAATTAATAAAACATTCATAATGGTTTAGTTGAATAAACCACTACCGTAGATTTATTTTTTTCCTAAATAAATCTTGGCCACCATTTACATAGGCTAACTTAGCCTAACTTTGCAGTTATTATTTTAATTGTCATGTATTTTAACCGAGTTTATGTTAGCATTAAGACGATCAACCATATTTTATCTGTTTTATAATGTTAACCGATTTGTGGTGACACATTATTAATAGAGTATATACTCACAAACACCCACCACCACAAAAACATCACTTGATACCACTTCTTTCCCCCACCATCATCGCTGCCACCCCCAAACGTTGGACTTGTTTTAAATTTTTAATCATAAACGTGATGAGTAAAGTTTATATTGAACAAACTTAAGTCGTAAATTAGTTTATTCTATTATTTTATTTCTATTATATTCTCTTTTATATTGCAATCAATTTTATTTTAACACTAAAAACCATGATTTGTTCGATCGCGTATAATAGATAGCAGAGATGTTATTTGGATGATCCAGCGGTATGATGATAGTGTCTTAATTATATGATCTGACATCATCCACAAAATATTTGGTTTTTGGTCAATCGTGCGAAAAATAGCCAACTGCATCTTTCACAATATGATGTTGTGTGTTTTGTTAAGACACAAAACTATTGTTGTCCCCTAATATTCACCAACACCCACCACCAGTAATACTACCGTCTCCACCACTCACAATCACTCGCCGCCATTTCTACCACCCACTACTTTATCCACTACCATCATTAATATTTATTAATATAATTTTTAATAAATTTATAATTTACTAATAAAAATATATATTTATTAGATCAATTAATTATTAATTATGAGCAACTAATGAGACATTTAATTAATAAAACATTCACAATGGTTTAGTTGAACAAACCACAACCGTAAATTTATCTTTTCCTAGATAAATCTAGGTCACAACTTATAAAGGCTAACTTTGCAAAAAATAGCCAACTGCATCTTTCACAATATAATGTTGTGTGTTTTGTAAAGATACAAAATTATTGTTGTCCCCTACTATTCACCAACACCCATCACCATAAAAATCAACCATTGTCACTATTTCTTCCACCACCAGTAATGTTACCGCCTCCACTACTCGCAATCACTCTCCGCCATTTCTACCACTCACTAGTTCATCCACTACCACCATTAATATTTATTAATAAAACTTTTAATAAAATTATTATATATAATAAAATATGTGTTTATTATATCAATTAATTATTAATTATGAGCAACTAATGAGACACTTAATTAATAAAACATTCATAATGGTTTAGTTGAACAAACCACAACCGTAGATTTATCTTTTTCCTAGATAAATCTAGGCCACCACTTACATATGCTAACTTAGCCTAACTGTGTTATGTATTCTTGAAAATGTAGATTGAAAAACTTAAATCTAGACCGTGCTTTATGTGTCCCAAATGTAGATAATCGTCCATATGGAAAAACACCATTGTTCATTATAATATAGACTAGAATATAACCCATGCCGTAACTGCACGACTCGACGATAAATAATTTTATATGTTCTGATCTTGATTCGTGTCGTTCAGTTGTAGTTATTAAATAACATGGCAATTTATTCCACCTTTTTTATTAATTATCATATGTGTTTAACCGAGTTTTTTTTTTAAACATCAGAACGATCAACCACGTTTTATACTTTATAATGTTAAATGTTTTGTTACGGAATTAACATAGTATGTTATTGCTCACCAATACCCGCCACCGGCACAAAACCGTATGGTACTTTTTTTTCCTCCAACACCACCCAGTGGCAGAGCCAAGGATTGATTAACCTAGCTCTAGCCCTCCTTAAAATTCTGAACTACATAAAATTCTTAATTTTATCTCATAAATAGTACTTTACCCATCTATATTTATAACTTGGTCCAACAAAGTTTACATGTGTTTTTTTTCAAAAAAAAAGAAGCCCTCACAATGTTAATTTCTGACTCCGCCACTTCCAACGCAACTGCCGCCCACCCCATATAGGTTGTTGGATGTAACTATAATTTTCAATCACAAACGGCATTGTTGATGGTGGTTTCTAGTTCAGGGCTAAAATTGTAAAGCTTGTATTTAAGGCGTTGTCACCCTGCAAAGGAAAATGCCGTTTAAGAAATGATGAGTGCAGAAAACCTCTTCACTTTATTTGAAGCAATTCAATATAAACATGAAATTCACCCAAAATGGTGCGTGCACGGCAATCCCAAAATATTCTGTGAATTTTATTAGCATTGTTAATTAATGCATGATTTGCCTAGTATTTTCCGTGTTATGTTCTCAGCCGAACTCTCATTATTGACATGACATGACGATTAAGTGTTCACTCTCAGCAGAGTAACATGAATCTCCAGAAATTCCAATATTGATATACGCATGAAATACCCACACAAGCTACATTACTCCCTGACAAAGAGATTCTCGAATCGATGCGCTTTTAATTAAAGACAGCTCGATCGAACATGTTTAATTTCTTTAAATAAAATCTAGACTGTCCATATCAGTCTCAGAAACGATCGCGGCCACACAAGTTGGCCGCTCAATTTAACAATCCTAGTCAAACCCTGACAGGAATAGGCAATTATCGTGATGACCACCAGTGAGCCCACTTATGACCTAGCCGATCGAACATCACCATACATCTCCCAACGCCATCAAATGCCAACCCTAAGTAGGGTGGCCACGCTGCCTGGAAGGATCTTGAACGAGTTTGAATTGTCCAAGTCAAAACCATCACAACCTTCCAACTTCACCTGCTTGATTGGATGCGTTAGATAATCCCATGAGCAATTGGGGAAACGCTGACATGCACTCCGGCGGCCCTACTTTCTCCTTGCTCGAACGAATTGCTCACGACGAGACTATGAAGCAATGAAGCGATTGTTCAAATCATGGCATACGTGATGCTTCTAAGGGTCGCGGAATTCCACCAGTGTCTTAAATCGATTACAATCATCCAACTTAGCCAGCATATTTGGATGGCTTAGATCGCATTTAGGACCATCAGGAAGGTGCACATGCGTTCACCGTCTGCCCAACATGGGCCCCACGTGATCGATTTCTCCAAAGGAGGATCACGGCGAGCCAAACCGCTTGGCCAAAGTCACGTGTGCGTGACTGATTCAAAACCCTAATTAGGGTTTGCGGAAATGCACATCTGTCGTAGTTCCATCGTGACCGTCCATCTTCGCCAACCTAAATGGAGGGTGTAGATATAGACTCAAGAGGTCCCAAGGATGTCAACGTAATCACCGTGGGCCCAACTTTTCGTGTGACTGGCCGACCTATGCATATTAGGGCCCAACGCCTCAAAACGCACGCCCAAAAGTGGCATGCCACACGGCTCTTAAACCCTTTGCGGCAATGAATTTCTGTAGCAAATCGATCACGACCACTCATCTTTGTCGGTCAAATTGAGTGGCCTAAAGCGAATATTTGTGGGGACGAGAGGTGTAGGCATGCACGTCAGCGGGCCGTCTCCCCGCATGCCCGGTCGATCCCACCAAAATTAGCGCCCATGCTTGGATTCGATGAAGACAAAGAGGAATGCTTGCGCACTTCTAAAAAACCCTAAATCCATCAACGGAAGCAAACATGTGCCATAAATCATCTCGTCCGTCCAAATTTGCCATCTTGGCGGACGGCTTGGATTAAAAGTTAGGCGATAAATGAAACGCCTCAATGATTACCGTCCGCCACTCTGCCACAGGAAGTGATCGACCAGATAGTGGCCCGCCTACGCGGCTTCCAAACGATCACTCAAAGATGGTTGGACGTGCTGCCATTTTAAGACGCTTGATGCACGACTTATTCAATCAAGCTTTAAAACAGCGATGCTTCATGCATATCGGTTGCTTTGAGTTGCTTGCTTGAAAATGATGCATCACATGCATCGAGCATACACGATATTTCATGAATATCAGTTCCCTAAATAACTTAGTTATTTAACCTAATAGCACTGTATGATATTTCTTACGGCGGGTCCCACGACTTGACCCGCTCATTCGAGACATCAAACATGTCAGAAACTGGGGGATACTTACTGGAGTATTGTTATGGAGGTTTACAGCGTGTGGCGTGCAACGCGCCCATTACGAGAACGTGTCAGGATGCATGGGCGGTTAATGATGATGATGGAAGTGGGAAAAGACGTGATCGTGTGACGATCACCTACATGACCCCACTACTCCATCACATCACTTCCTCCACTTCCTACGAGATGAGGGTTGCGCTTAATGACTTGTATAAAAAGGTTCTCCGACCTATTTTCAAACAAAACAGAGAAACCAAGTGTTGTCACAGTATCTAGAAAATACCCAGAACTGATAGCTTACATTGTGCAAGCCAGATCAACATTCTAATACAAGTCATAAACAGCCAACACCTTCACAATCTCAAACACCTTCTCCGCTTCCCTCCCTAAGATTAACCCTTCTCCTTCACTTTGTGACCGAATTGAATCTGGAACGGCCATTTCTTGGTTTAGCCAGAGTCTTACAGATTGACCTCTCGACCTAAAAGTACTCTCGTGCAGTGCATTTGTTAGGGTTTAAATTCGTTTCTCATCAACACACCCCAAATTACCAAAACAGCAGAAACAGTTTTCACCGATAAACAATTGGCGACCACAGCGGGAGGTTGATCTCTCGGTTGTAAAATCAGTTGCTCAATACTCATTCCAGTTTTTTCAATTTCAAAAGGGTAGATCTTAGATCCAATTCAATCATTAAATTTCACAAAAAATTTCAATTCCGGTGTTTCATTCGCTAAGAAGCTTCACAAAAATGATTTTTTCAAACAATGCTACTGGAAATGCCCTCGATAGCCGAACACCAGTAAATCTCCCAGATGAAAGGACCAGAAAGCCGCGTGGGGATACAAGGAGATGCGACTACTGCTTAGAAAAACGCAACGGCTTCTCTCAAGACCCGGATGGAGCAACCGCCTTTTCTGAAACACCACAAGTGTTGTATGGAGCAAGCCAGAAATGCCTCAAAGGGTCCACACCCAGAAAGACGAAGTGAAGATTCGCGTAGCCGTTGTTTCAGTATGGAGATAGTCGAAAACAAATTTAACACCAGTGGAGTCCTGGGAAGACACTTGCAGAGGTAACAAAAGAAAAGGGTTCACTTATTATGTCAACCCAAACAAGAAAAATCCCAGGACATCTTCAGATCTACTAGAGCCAACGTCTTAAGAGCAACCTCAAGAAGATAACGATGTATGCGCATCATGTCGAGAAAGAATCTGGGCGAATCACTCTGTCAGATGATGGTGCATGTCTATCGTGCTATGTTGGAGAATCTGCGCCTTTGGTCATCCTAAGGACTTCGTGAAGCTGTTGAACACTCATCTACAACAGCATTTTCCCTTCTAGAAAGAACCAGGCCGGCCAGGAATGAAGAGCCTCGTGATACTCGTGGAAGCATACATCTCACCAACATGCAATGCAACCTTCATCCTTCTGTAAGTAATTCCACTGAAGCAGCAAGAGGAAATCCACCGAGATAAAATATCCTGCGCCTCCAAACATCACCAAGGCTGCTGCCGCTCCACCATCATGACGAGAGACCGGAGGAGCAAGAGGAAGCCAACCCACTATTACCATTGCTGATTTGATGGAAAGACAAGAAGTTTCTATCACTCGGCTTCAACATTTCGCTCCAGGAGCCGCTTCAACGTTCTCTCCAGAAGCCGCCACCTCTTCCTTCCAAGATTCGTTCTCGTAGCCACTTCTCCCTGTCAAGGATTGTGATCGCAGCCAGCCAGGTCTCTTCTGATCACAGCTTCTGCCAAGAACCGTTGATGCTCGTTCGTTGATACCAGCCAGAGATTCACCATAGCAATAACCACTACAAAGAATATTTTGTTCATGTGATGTTCCAAGCATCCCATCCAGGAAAGTACAATAAGCTTGTATAAAATCACAGAGGCATGGATTCAAGGTGGTACAACCAAAGCAAGCTACACTTGGGGACTGAAGCCTCCTTCGGGTTTACAAGTTTAAACAGAGTCATCGCTTTACCAACGAATGCAACGGAAGCACATCTTCCATGACAAAATAAGCTCAGGATAATTACACATGGGGATTTTTGTCACGCTGCTTACTCACGGGAGAAACTAATACACCCAAAGCCCAATCATGCATGAAGGACATGCCTAGCAGAGACAGAGCTAAGTAATTATCCTTAAACTAAATGTTTTATATCTATTAGGAATATCAAATAAATTTTAAATCTCTTAGTGTTGAGACGTTCAAATTCCTCAACACTCACCATTATGTTGCCAGATGAACTGCCTCAACACATCCCTCCTCTTGGTGTTGAGACGTGCAAATTCCTAAACACCACTACTGTGTTGCCAGGCATGCTGCCTCAACACATCCTTTATCTTAGTGTTGAGACGTTCAAATTCCTCAACACTCCCACTGTATTGCCAGGAAAACTGCCTTAACACATTTTTCCTCTTAGTGTTGAGACGTTCAAATTCCTCAATACTCATCATTGTGTTGCGAGGAAAACTGCCTCAACACATCCTCCTCTTGATGTTGAGACGTGCAAATTCCTCAACACCACTACTATGTTGCCAGGCATGCTGCCTCAACACATCATTTCTCTTAGTGTTGAGACGTTCAAATTCCTCAACACTCACCATTGTGTTTCCAGGCAAACTGACTCAACACATCCTTCCTCTTGGTGTTGAGACGTGCAAATTCCTCAACACCACTACGGTGTTGCCATGCATGCTGCCTGAACATATCCTTTCTCTTAGGGATGAGACGTTCAAATTCCTCAACACTCACCGTTATGTTGCCAGGAAAACTGCCTCAACACATCCCACCTCTTGGTGTTGAGACGTGCAAATTCCTCAACACCACTACTTTGTTGCCAGGCATGCTGCCTCAACACATCCTTTCTCTTAGTGTTGAGACGTTCAAATTCCTCAACACTCCCCATTGTGTTGCCAATAAAACTGCCTGAACACATTTTTCCTCTTAGTGTTGAGACGTTAAAATTCCTCAACACTCACCATTGTGTTTCCAGGAAAACTTCCTCAACACATCCCTCCTCTTGGTGTTGAGACGTGCAAATTCCTTAACACCACTACTGTGTTGCCAGGTATGCTCCCTAAACACATCCTTTCTCTTAGTGTTGATACGTTCAAATTCCTCAACACTCCCCATTGTGTTTCCAGGCAAACTGCCTCAACACATTTTTTCTCCTAGTGTTGATACGTTCAAATTCTTCAACACTCACATTGTGTTTCCAAGCAAACTTCCTGAAAACATCCTCCTCTTGGTGTTGAGACATGCAAATTCCTAAACACCACTACTGTGTTGCCAGACATGCTGCCTCAACACATCCTTTATCTTAGTGTTGAGACGCTCAAATTCCTCAACACTCACCATTGTGTTGCCAGGCAAACTGCCTCAACACATCCCTCCTCTTGGTGTTGAGACGTGCAAATTCCTCAACACCACTATTGTGTTTCCAGGCATGCTGCCTCAACACATCCTTTCTCTTAGTATTGAGACATTCAAATTCCTCAACACTCCCCATTGTGTTTCCAAGCAAACTGCCTCAACACATTTTTCCTCTTAGTGTTGAGACGTTCAAATTCCTCAACACTCACCATTGTGTTGCAAATTTCTCAACACTCACTACTGCGTTGTCAGGCATACTGCCTCAACACGTTTTCTTCTTAGTGTAGAGACGTATAAATTCCTCAACACCACTATTGTGTTGTCAGGCATACTGCCTCAACACGTTTTCCTCTTAGTGTTGAGACGTGCAAATTCCTCAACACCACAACTGTGTTTCCAGGAATGCTTCCTCAACGCATCCTTTCTCTTAGTGTTGAGACATACAAATCCCTCAACACTCACTACGGTGCTGTCAGGCATCACTGCCTCAACGCATCTTCATCTTAGTGTTGATATGCGCAATCTCCTCATCACTCACTCGTGTTGTCAGGTGTCATTGCCTCAACACATCATAGTGTTGATGGCTCTACCACCTCAACACCCATCTTTGTATTCAAGGATCAACTTCCTTAATACTCATCAGTCGAGGCTCCACTACATCGTTTTAGTGTTCTCGACCTCAACGTACCAGAAGGGTGATTGCTACTTGCTTGGCGTTTGATTAAACATGTTCTGCTCAAAGGCCAAGACGGCCTTTCTCTACTGGTAACGTCTGTTTACTCTTCTCATGTATTTTATTTCCGTCTGTCACCATCTATTGCTTACCCCGCAACAATGTCACCGGTACGTGCTAAGCAGGGGACTTAATATTGATGGTGGTTTCTAGTTCAGGGCTAAAATTGTAAAGTTTGTATTTAAGGCGTTGCCACCCGGCAAAGGAAAAACCCGTTTAAGAAGTGATGAGTGCAGAAAACCTCTTCACTTTATTTGAAGCAATTCAATATAAACATGAAATTCACCCAAAATGGTGCGTGTACAGCAATCCCAAAATATTCTGTGAATTTTATTAGCATATTAATGCATGATTTGACTAGTATTTTCCATGCTATGTTCTCAGCTGAATTCTCATTATTGACATGACATGACGATTAAGTGCTCACTCTCAGCATAGTAACATGAATCTCCCGAAATGCCAATATTGAGATACGCATGAAATACCCATACAAGCTACATTACTCCATGACAAAGAGAGTCTCGAATCGATGCGATTTTAATTAAAGACAGCTCAATCGAACATGTTTAATTTCCTTAAGGAAAATCTAGACTGTCCATATCAGTCTCAGAAAAGATCACGACCACACAAGGTGGCCGCGCAATTTAACAAGCCTAGTCAAACCCTGGCAGGAATAGGCAATTATCGTGATGACCACCGGTGAGCCCACTTATGCCCTAGCCGATCGAACATCACCATACATCTCTCAGCGCCATCAAACGCCAACCCTAAGTAGGGTGGCCGCGCTGCCTGGGAGGATCTTGGACGAGTTTGAACTGTCCAAGTCGAAACCATCACAACCGTCCAACTTCACCTACTTGCTTGGACGGGTTAGATGATCCCATGAGCAATTGTGGAAACGCTGACATGCACACCGGCGACCCTACTTTCTCATTGCATGAACGAATTTCTCACGGAGAGACCATGGAGCAATGAAACGATTGTTCAGACTATGGCAGACGTGATGCTTCTAAGGGTCGCGGAATTCCACCAGTGTCTTAAATCGATCAAAACCATCCAACTTAGCCAGCCTATTTGGATGGCTTAGATCGCATTTAGGACCATCAGGAAGGTGTACATGTGTTTACCATCAGCCCAACATGGGCCCCACATGATCGATCTCTCCAAAGGAGGATCACGGCTCCCCAAACCGCTTGGCCAAAGTCACATGTGCGTGACTGATTCAAGACCCTAATTAGGGTTTGCGGTAATGCACATCTGTCGTAGTTCGATCGTGACCGTCCATCTTCGCCAGCATAAACGGAGGGTGTAGATATAGACTCAAGAAGTCCCAAGGATGTCAACGTAATCACCGTGGGCCCACCTTTGCGTGTGACTGGCCGGCCTATGCAGATTAGGGCCCGGCGCCTTAAAATGCACGCCCAAAAGTGGCATGCCACACGGCTCTTAAACCTTTTGCGGCAATGAATTTCTGTCGCAAATCAATCACGACCACTCATCTTTGTCGGTCAAATTGAGTGGCCTAGATCGAATATTTGTGGGACCGAGAGATGTAGGCATGCACGCCAGCGGGCCGTCTTCATGCATGCCCGGTCGGTCCCACCAAAATTAGCGCCCATGCTTGGATTCGATAAAGCCAAAGAGGGATGCTTGCGCACTTCTAAAAAACCCTAAATCCATCAACGACAGCATACATGTGTCATAAATCATCTTGTCCGTCCAACTTTGCCAGCTTGGTCGGACGGCTTGGATTAAAAGTTAGGCGATCAATGAAACTCCTCAATGAATACCGTCCGCCACTCTGCCACAAGGAGTGATCGACCAGATGGTGGCCCGCCTATGCGGCCTCCAAACGATCACTCAAAGATGGTTGGACGTGCTGCCATTTTAAGATGCTTGATCCGCGACTTATTCAATCAAGCTTTAAAACAGCGATGCTTCATGCATATCGATTGCATTTAGATGTTTCCTTGAAAACGATGCATCACATGCATCGAGCGTACACGATATTTCATGAATATCAATTCCCTAAATAACTTAGTTATTTAACCTAATAGCATTGTATGATATTTCTTGCGGCGGGTCCCATGACTTGACCCGCTCATTCGAGACATCAAACATGTCACAAACTGGGGTATTGGTCTGGCGGTTTACAGCGTGCGGCGTGCAAAACGCGCCCATTACGAGAACGTGTCAGGAGGCATGGACGGTAATGATGATGAGGAAAGTGCGCAAAGACGTGATCGTGTGATGATCACCTACACGACCCCACTACTCCATCACTTCACTTCCTCCACTTTCTACGAGATGAGGGTTGCGCTCAATGACTTGTATAAATAGGTTCTCCGACCTATTTTCAAACAACACAGAGAAACCGAGTGTTGTCACAGTATCCAGAAAACACCCAGAACTGATAGCTTACATTGTGCAAGCCAGTTCAACATTCTGATACAAGTCATAAACAACCAACACCTTCACAATCTCAAACACCTTCTCTGCTTCCTTCCCTAAGATCAACCCTTCTCCTTCACTTTGTGACCGAATTGAATCCGGAACGGCCATTTCTTGGTTTAGGCCAGAGTCTTACAGATTGATCTCTCGAACCTAAAAGCACTCTCGTGCAGTGCATTTGTTTAGGATTTAAATTCGTTTCTCATCAACACAACCCAAATTACCAAAAACAGCAGAAACAGTTTTCACCCATAAACAGGCATGTATGAGGTTTAGATTAAGAAAAAGGTCGTCAATCAATTAGTTTCATTATATCTTTTTCCGTGCAATATTCTCTTTTATATTACAATCAATTTTATTTTAACATTAGAAAATCATGGTTTATACGATATGGTACCAAATATACCAGGGATACCATTTGGATGAGCCAACAAAGATCATGAACATTTTTCCATGTATGATTTGATATCATTCCTGAAATATATGGTATTTTTTTTATCAATCGTGCTAAAAAAACCAACCACATCAATCGTGTTGTAACGACTGAAAACTAATATTGGACGCCATCACTCACCGGCACCCACCGCCACTACTTGTTCTATCACAAACCAAGGGCGGAGCCAGAATTTTGACATAGGGGTAGAGAAAGTTCTTTGACAAGTTGGATAAGGTGCAAAGTGGACTTTGTAGCCCATTTTATGATTAAAAGACCAAAAATAGGTATAATTGGGCTTAACTCTATCCCTGACCACCACTAATGTTTCCGTCTCCACCACTTTATAAGAAACGCCATCGCTTCCACCACCCATTACCGCCACAAGTGTCTAATGATATTATTTATCAAAATTACTTATTAATATTTATTGAATTAATGAAGGGAACTTTTATAATTAAAAAATTAATAATCATTTATTATGAGCAATTAGTGAAACATTAATTAATAAATCATTTATGATATTTAAGTTGAACAAACCACTACCGTAGATTTATCTATCTCCTAGAAAAATGTCGGCCGCTCTTTATCTAGCCTAACTTAGCCAAGATTTGTTTTGTATTTTAGACTAGAAATAACCCGTATCGTAACGACACGGCATGAGAAGGTATAATTTGTTAACATAATTATTGTAATAATTACCACACACCATCATAAGACTTAATTCGATTCATGAGAACTTGTAGTTATGAATACTTTAGATAATTTTCATCCAAATAATTATAAATTCGATTACACTCCAACAGATTAAAATGATATTTTTTGATAAAAAATCACGTAAATTCTATTATTTTGGCATTAGATAAAAAAAAATTTTTACGATCCCTAGAGATTGGCGGTCTTTGACCATACCATTATGTTGATTTCTCATCTAATAAGCAGTAATTGTAATTACATCCTCCAAGAAATTCTTCCTTGATCGCTTGGATTATCGTCATGTGTTCAACCTCTATATCAATTTCTTTGGGACGATGTCGTGCATGGTATATCCTTGTGTAAGGATGTAAAATTGATTAGAAGGCATGACTAATATTTTATTCTTTGAAAAAAATAGTTTGATTTGGATCGAAATACTATATACTCACATTTTCGCCAATCATTAGTAAATCCAGAGTAGTGACTTTGTTGGTCGCCATGAAATCGATCCCTTCCCATTTTCTTGCAACACGAAACTTGAGTACTGCAGGTTTGTTTTCATCGCAATCATGCATCCTCGAAAAGGAAGAAGCAAATACGTTTTGTCCAACGATTTTTGTGAGGCTGCTGCTAATCATGTTTGACATGTTGATACTCTTAAACAAAAAAATTGACCAAAAAATAAGTTGGGAATGAGTGAATGTATGTGGTTGAAGAAATACACTCGCTACTTATACACCATTCATTGATAATTTTAATTAGTGACATATTGAATGTTTTTGACGTTTTTTATTTTGGAATGTGTATGTGCTAGTCATAAAGGAGCAGCGTTTCGTTGCATGCAGACCTTAAAGCATGGATGGTTTTAACTTATTTATGGGTAAGCAATCTCTTAATCGTGGGAGGATAATGGGAGAGTAAATAGAGAATCCAAAGCAATAGAAATAATTAAAATTAAAAGAGGAGATTTGTTTGTGGTCAAATTAAAAAAGGGGAAAGCTGATCTATATACCTTAATTACATACGTGGTGCACGGCCAAAAATATTAGCCCAATTACGATGGAATAAATTTTAGCCCCA
The DNA here is from genome assembly GCF_003573695.1 of Papaver somniferum. NCBI lineage: Eukaryota > Viridiplantae > Streptophyta > Magnoliopsida > Ranunculales > Papaveraceae > Papaver > Papaver somniferum. The sequence continues at coordinate 166,580,144 of NC_039359.1, read as the reverse complement.
ATTACGATGGCCAAAATTTTGTACCGTTTCCTTTTTGAGATTCTTTTATTTTTATTTGTGTCGTGGATCACAAAAAAAATAAAAATTCATACGCCCCGAAAATGAATGAACGAAGTAAAACTTATCATCATGTATTATGTTATTTTCCGATCCAAATTCGATTCTATTGTTTTTTTAAGCTTTGGTATTTCAGTCGTATGCATCTATGAAGAAAAATCCAAGAGTGCGGTAAAAGTGGAGGACGTTAAACATATTACATCGTTGAATCGGATTGGTTTTGAATACCACCGCAATCCATCAGAAGACATTAAAGAGAATATTTTGAAGCTAACTCATGTACTGGAAAAAAACGCACGGAAGTTTTGAATATCCACTTCATTCAGTTTTACTCTTGTAAGTGTGTAAATGGCATGGAAGCTCATAAGTTCCATTCTTTTTTCCTTGGAATCAATATTGATATACATCAGATTGGTTTTTATTATTATTCTTCTTTTTTTTTTTTTTTTTCGGAGTTTAGGTTTTTTTGTTTGTGTTGTTCTATTTTTCAATTGCATGATCATTTTTATTTATTTTTTTGATAGTTTTATCTGGGCCGTTCATCATACTCTGACTTAGATAGGATTTATATAGTCAGCTTTGTTATCCATCTTGGAATCAATTGATATATATATCAGATTGGTTTGTATTCCTCTTCATTTTTTTTTCTTTTTTTTTTAAGTTCAGCTTTTTTTTGTTTGTGCTTCAGATTTGGTCAAATTATTTATGACAAATCTGATGCAAAAATAGCATTGGTCATGATCAAGAATGCTCAAATGTTCCCAACAATGCTAGAATTGATATGGATTGAAACATGGTTCATCTTTTGATTAGTTAAATGTCTTATTCGAAAATAAATTTATTATAGATGCTAAAACATGATTCTAAAATTTTTTGTGCTCTGGGTTTTACATCGTAACTCTATTTTTGTTTTTTTTTTGTTATGGGCATTTAACTAATCGAAAGAACTTTAACTAATCAATTCCTAAAATTAAAATCAAAATCAAACCTATGACGTAAGATTAAATTTTTCGTGAGTCATTTTCCGGATTAAAGAATAATCATTATTTGTTTTTTTTATCCTTTCCTTTACCGAATGAGTATAAAGAATAATTGTTTGTGTTTTGCAGGTTATTAAAGGATGGTTAATTTTTTTTCTTTTAAGGATACGGGTCAAAGATTTATTTTTTAAAATTTTCTATGGTTAAAACATGGTTGTAACATTTATTTAATGGCGCATTTATCTTTTCAGTTTATTAAGAGGGTTATTAATATGTCCACCAAGGAATGAGGTTACAAACACCACAACCGCTAAATGTCTTTTGCTGGGATGAGACTGGGATGGTCGGATCACCTGTTTGTCTCCCAAAATGTTATCCGTCCGTCCAAGCTCAAAAACCCATGTTGTTTTGTATTATAGATATAGGATATGTAGGTTTTATAAGGAGTCATTTGTGTTGGTTTTATTTTCTTTATTATAAATTTAAACTAAAAAAAATTCATTGGATTATTCGTATCCTACTCGTCCATCCGTGCATCCATTGGATTAATATTCATTGGATATTGGATTGGATGCGGTTGCCAAATTTGAAATCCGTAATGTATTGGATTGGATGCGGATGAAGTGAAAACCAGTCCATACCGGCCCATGCTCACCCTCAGCAGCCTCACAACAGGATCCATTTATAGTTGTGCACCAAAAAAAATGAAACCTATTTTGAGACATACCGTGATTTTTTGAGGCATACTCAACTTTCAGACCTCAAAACAGGTTTCAAAAAAATAGACACCAGAACCCAGGCCCAGAAACAAATTAAAGCTACTGAGCCATCTCTCTCAAGGCCTAGACCAATATAAATCACTGAATAGCCACACTGCCACAGTTGCCAACGTAGAAATGAAACCTACTTAACAGCGGGACCCACATTTGACACTGCATGTTTGCCAAGTTCCGTTACCCCATATAAAAAGGCAACAAAATAAGGAGGGCCAGAGGAGGATAATGTAATGATGGGTTTGGTGGTGTTGTTTGGATATAATCCAAAACCGGTGACGGGATAGAAACCCATTCTTCTCGTTTTAGAGTCATACATACTCACTCTCTCAAATCTCAAACAGTTTGATTATTTATTGTTCTTCCTCCTACGTCACACAAACACACAAGAAAACAAATAACGGAAACAGAAACCAAACAAAACAAACGATTAGTTTTTACATATTTGGTCATTGATTTCAAATAAATTTGTAGGTTTGGCAACTACTTTATTATGGCCATGGCGTGTTGCTAGGGTTTCGTTGTATTTGTTGAAACGATAGTGGTCCCTCATGTACTACTAGTATCACCGCCTAGAGATGCATGTGGGATCCATGGGAGAAATTCGCCACATTTTCTATCTGTGAGCTAGCTGGCTCGTAACGATATTCTTCTCACTTTTCCGAAGAGTCACAAACTCGTTTTCACTAGTTCCGTTGCCGGGATCTCGGCATATATATGGTTCCAAATGAGCGCCAGTACCCAATCATGGCATGTGAAGCTGATAGTCACAGATGTTTTAAGAGAAAACACGAGAGAGATAGAAATACTTTGTGTGAAGTGTAGTGGCCGGGTTATACGAGTAGTCATGAGGTTCTCGACTGAGAAATGACAATTAATAATCCTATTCTTTGCATGCTTCTTCCCAACAACAACAAAAAGTTCATTAATTCACTCTCTCCCTCCTCTCATGCACGCAAATCATGCCTTCATATTATGCCTAAACAACACATATTACGTAACATTATTTATAACAGTGTATAATCGTTGATCTGGTGATCAGAATTAAAATCATCCATGCTCATCAAGATCCATTATAGATCACCCACCAAGAATTTGCATGGACTCACGGAATGATTAGGGAAGTTTTAATATCTTAAGTAAAGAATAGGATTATAAGAAAAAGACAAAAAGAGGCCGAAAATGGAATATAAGAAAAAGTACTATGGGTTAAAAAATGAAGATAGAGGAAAACAACAGATACGAGAGTGCTAGCTACTGCTAGAGTGCTAGTGATAGTAGTACAACTACACCATGCATGCTGCTGCTGCTCCTCCCTCTGTATAATGTACTACGTACATTGCGATGATAGAGAAAGAGAGAGAGAAGAGAGGGATCTGCAGTCAGTGATATATGGGTGGGTGGTGGTGGTGATATTATAAACAGACAGACAGACAGACTGATGACATAATGCTAAACAGGAATCTAAACAGACTAAAAGACTGAGTTCTTGAAGCGAAAGTAGTGCTAAGGTTGCATCAACAAGAGAAAACATTTTCTGAAGCACAATATTTCTCACAGTACTGAAAAGCAAACAAAGCAATGAAATTTTTTCGCCAGTCTTCTATAAATGTACAAAGTTAAAAGACATGGCATACAAACACAAAAGCAGACCAGACCCCTAGCTAGCTATAGACAGATAGATGCTAGTACTCATGCACCACCATGATCAGATTCTCTGCAGCACATCATGGGTAAAAGACTAGCTCGTTAATTTCTTCAAATATGATAAGACATGCTTGGCATACAATACAGCAAACCCATAGATTCTTTCTCCCTTTTCACAGCACTCTCATTCATTCAAAATGTTGGCAGCAGTGTGTTTCATTTAACTCATCACTTTTCAATCAAACCAACACACTATCAAATCATACATGCATGATCAAATATATATATATAGATAGATAGATTCTGCTAGCCAAAAGCAACAACTATTTATCATGAAACTCTAGAGAGAAATAACTAGAGAGAGAGAGAAGTAAGGTCTTGGCATGGAGAAGGACATTCTATGTAGCTATTTATAAATAATAACAAGCAGCTATGCTAGTTTTGTATTTATATCGTTTTGTTGTTGTTGTTGCAGTGACAAAGAGCCTGATACGTATCAGAAGTCCTTAACACAGAGAAATTATATATAATCCAGGCCAGCCAGACAGACTTCCCCTCTATCTCTAGACAGACTGACTGAACATAAAACAAAATCAAAGATATGTTCATTCATTATGCACATTGATTCTACTCATAACAGATCCCAATAAAAACATTATTCAACACATAAATTAAAACTAAAATCATAAGTAAAATCAAACAATATAAAGTATTAGATGATGATTAACAATCGATCTTGACAATGCTTCTTCTACTTTTTCCACTTTTAGGCAAACCTTAACTAGATAGAACCATAGAATCTATATAGATAGATATCATCAACTAAACTTACTTTTCTTCTTCTTGTTTTATATATATATATATAAAAATAATATGCCTACCCATAAATAATAATCAACAAAAATGAAGTCCTTACTCTCCATCTTTTAATTTGTTGGAACATAAAAAAAACACCAAAAGGGCTGAAAAACAACATCACTACTTAATCAATTGGAAGTGAAACCCTCAAAAAAACAAAACACATAAAGTAGTGAAATATTAAACATTGTCCAAATAAGTAGTAATGAAATGAAAACAACAAACCCTAAAGATGACTGAAGTTTACCCTTTCTTTTTTGTCTGACCTTTTTCTGATTCTCTCTGATCCTGTCTTCATTCATCAGTAGTAGTAAATTGAACATGATGTTGCTGCTGCTGATGATTCAACCCAACCCAGGTTTGGACTCCATTCTCTTGGCTACTTCTACTGTTGTTGTTGGCAGTTGGGGGGTAATTAGTATTCTCAGCAAAGAACCATTCAGAAGAAGTATTGATATTATTATTATTATTGTTATGGTTTCCATTTCCACCAACAACGATACTACCTGCAGTACTGCTCTTACTAATGGCAAGTATTACCTGATCATGATCATCTGCTTTTGTCATTTCTAGATTCTGAAACATAATGGGTTGCAATGGTTTTTGTTTCTGATGAAGACGGGATTCGTGTATATCATTAGTCTCCTTCATCTGTTGATCACTAGTAGTAGTAGTACCAAACAGCATCCCTAGTCTTTGTTGTTGTAATTTCCAGTGTAAATCTTGGTTTATAAAACTCAAGGATTCAATAGAAGAAGCAAGATTACTATGAATGTTTAATGAGCTAGCCATTTCTGCTTGACTTATCTGAACACCTCCACCGTTGGTAAGTACTGAAGAAGAATTAGAAGAAGAACCAGGGAAAGTATGGTACCCCATATCTCCTCCATATGGAGTAGCAGCAGCAGCGGCGGCAAACTGATTATAAACCCCAGGTGTTGATGAAGAATGATGAAGTCTAGATAGAGAAAGTCCACCAAGTTGAAAATCCATAGTTGAAGGAGCATGGTGTTGAAAAAATTTCAAGCCATTTTCAGATGATGCGGAATCATGAATCGAGTAATCACTAGAGTATCCTCTTATAGATGATGATTTAGTGGTACTGCCACTAGTGCTTTTCTTGTTTTTACGACAACCTCCACCGATTGGAACATTACGTAGAGCACCGCCTCTTGTCCAGTATCTTCTACACGTCTTGCAAAAGTGTCTTGGTTGTGTAAGACTATAATTGTTGTAATAACAGAACTTGGTGTTTGAAGAATCACATCTTGGACATTTGAGAGCATGTTCTGGTGGTTTCAGTGTTGCCATACTACTAGTAGTAGCTTTTCTGCTATTCCCTCCTCCTGATGAGCTTTGGTTTTGTTCATCAGTAGACATGGGTTTTGCTTGAGAGGGCATCATATCTCTAGTGGAGAGAAAACACAATAAGAAGCAAAAAAAAAAAAAAAAAAAAAAAAAGATCGGTAGAGGAAGTAACAAGTACCTGTGAGTTATGTATGATTAATTAGTGTACTACTACTATTGGGGAAGGATCACAGATAGATGAACAAGAAGAAGAGGGGGTATTCATTAAAGGGTATCATGCATGAGATAGAGATGGGGATGGGTTTTTTGTGTGCTTGTGAACTTCATCAAAGAAGGTGAGAATGAGAAGAAGTAATAGAAGAAGAAGAAGGGTTGGATTTAAGAGAACAAAAAAAGATGAAACATGAGAGAGAGAGAGAGAGAGAGAGAGAGAGAGAGAGAGAGAGAGAATAAGAAGATGGGAAGAGAAGAAAGGAGAAGAGAACAAACTTGTTATTCACCACATAAAAACTATATATGTTTCTAGTATCTGTATATTTTGGAGAGAGACCTGATGATCAAACCTGATATGGCAGAGGGAGAAACCACATTTACGACAAAATTAACAAATGGGTTGGATGGATGTGTATACACACTTATGATGGTTTATATGGATGACAAACTACTGGGTGCCGGTGGATATAACTAAAGGAAGATTTTTTTGGGCACCATATATATATATATTTTTTTTTTCCGAGAGGGAACTATTTTTCCTATTTTACTAGGCTATTATGAAATAAAATTCAACACCCCTTATCTATATTTTTTTCTAATGACCAAAATACCCTTTCAATTTATTATTAATAATTAAGTTATTTGAGATAATAGTCTGGTATGGTTGATTTCCGTATTCTCTCTACTTAAGTTTTGAGTTTTATGCTTGGTTGATATTCATGATTAAAAAAAGGTTGCTCCGGGTTCTCTCTGATTTTTAGGTTAACTTATTTTGTCTAATTTCGTTTTGCATACATGTCATATCCTGTTTTTGTTATTGATTTAATTTCTTTTTGATATTTAAGCTGATAAGGAAATCAACCATACCAAAATAATCGAAAAAATTAACTTAAAAATCAGAGAGAACCAGGGAACAACCTGTTTTTAATGAGGAATATCAACCAAGCATAAAACTCAAAACTTTAAATGGAGAGAATACGGAAATCAACCAGACTATTCAAAAATCAATAAGAAATCGAACTAAGTGATTTATTGCTCGGAGAGGAGAAAGAACGAAGGGAGAGGGTGTTTTAGGTTTCACATAACGAATTCCCACCCACCCCCATATTTCTTTCACCCAAACACCGCGAGTTTCTTATGTCTGGGAGTCCTTTTCAGCCGTCTAATGACTACTCCATCCGGAGCTTCCCGACCTTCGGATCGGGTCTATATTAAACGTCGTCCATCTGATAGATTTTGTCATCATGGAGACAAACACCGTACCTTTTTATAACAATGATTAAGTTATTTGAGATAATAGACTATGTTAATAAGATTAGATTATATATTTGATAGTAGTAGTGTAAGTGAAGTAAAACTAAAGATCATTTGAAAGAGAAGAGGAAGAAGAACAGTTTTTTGCGAAACTTTCTTGTATGCAAAATGAGAGATTTGAAAACAAATTGTGAGGAATGCGAATGTTCAATCTTCATAAAAATCCGGTGATGAGTGTTTTGTGAAAATTAAAATTCTAAAGGGTAAATAGGCGAAGTGGTTATAGGTTCGGTTAGGAAAATAGAAATACATGTAGCCGAACATTCTCTTAATGGAGTTTTAGACTAGGTTCGGCTAGCAAAACAAAAGTACAAGTATCCGAACATCCTTTTTAATTGAGTATGGACTAGGTTCGGCCTGAAAAATTCAAGAAAATCTGGATGAATTTCCATTTTGTGTTCCACAGAGTTGTGCTCAGCAATGTCAATACCACCATGTTTCTAGCCGAACCTAAGATAAAATCATTACAGAAAGTCGGCTAGAAAACTAGAAGGTTCTACTAGGAGATTAGAGAGCTTGTCTAGGAAATTAAAAAGTTCGGCTAGAATTTATTTTTTCCGAAATAGGCAAAGATACATTTACAGAACGTTCTCCTAGGAAAATAGAAAGTTTTTCTGTGAATTTTTGTCCCGAAATAGCCGAATTGTTCTTTATGTTCTTCAATTTCATCAGGTTCGTTTAGTTCGACTCGAGTTCTTTCGCAAAATTAATAGCCGAGTTTTTCTCTGCAACTTCAATTTTTATGATTACTACTCGATTTATCAATCAAAAATGTACAAAATATTGGGTTCGTTGGAAAGTACCTTGTAATATATAAATTTCTAAAATCCTAATTTAAAACGATTATGAAAGTGGAACAGAGAACAAGAGAGGAAGAAAATAGTTTCAAAATAAAAATAGGTTAGTAGAAAATATGTTTATGAATTAGAGTTTTAGTTAGATATTAAAGTTTAGGTTATTAGTTTTGAATTAGGTTTTGGCTAATTTAATTAATGGTAGCTAAGTCATTACTATAACTAGGACACCCCTTAGCTCATCATAATGGATGTCCTAAAGCATATCATGGTCCCCACGCAAAGGAGTGACGCCAAAAAAAAATTGTTTGAAATAAAGGAACTTGTTGATTTTTCCTAGGCTAGGTTTTTGCCTAGAGAAGTTATTGCTGACAGAACCTTAGAACCAAAAAGGCTTACCTAAATTGGTTTAGTAGTTTTTAGTATACTTTGAAATGATATTGCAGTGGATTATATTCTTTTTAATTTGTTTTTCCGTATCAAACCTTGTTAAACGATAATTGTCATTTCCTAAAGAGACATGATTGGTCCAGTGACTTTTCATCTCTGATGTGTCATTTAAAATTGAATACAATAAGATGATGATGTAGCTCAACCATATCTAAAAATGATTGTGACCCTGCTACATCATCTTACGGATTTTTCTTTAGATATATTTATATGGAATTCTAGTGATATATTAAATCTCTTGGTCGATAGGAATTTTTTTTAACTATCTGAGCATCTCTGCTATTGGATATAGACTTTCTGGAAACTTTAGGAAAAAAATTTATTTGATTTGAAATCTGAATTCAATGAGGTTTTCAAGGATTTCTCGATATTTTTATTTCAAAATATACCATGAAAGGCTTGAAGAAAGTAACTCCACAGTAGGTGATATAAGTGTTAAAGCATTTCTTGGTTAAACCCACCAAGTGTTGGTATGCAAAGTTTGGTTGTCATATATATTTAAGCTCCAAAACTCGAGGTTTCTTGATTATATTACTACAGTCAACTTTGTTAGGTTAGACTAGGAACAATAGAAATATTAAGACTTGCTCATGTTACTCTGAAGAAACCTGAAGATGTATCCACATTAAAGAACATATCATCCTTCTGGCCGAGGTTAGTAGACAGACTTGACTTGTTTCACTGTTATCTACATTTATTTCAAGATGGTTAGATTGAAAACAAACATATGAATTATATATATGTATATCTAGTATTGGTGACTTGATAATTTCATTATGGTCAAAGTATCAAGGAAGTATATACTAGTTGTTTTGCACAACTTTGGTATAGTGAGTTACGAAGTATTACGTTTATATTTTGAACTTCATAGATTCGACATTACATTATTTTGTAATACGTTACTAGTTAGTGTATTGAACTTTCAAATTTATTTCATACCTAAAATACTATGTTTATTTACATGAGTTTAAGGAAGTAGACTTGCAAAACTTGTTTCGCATTTGAAAGGAAAGAACCAATCACTTAAACAATGATATCTACTAGGAATGATCCCAAGGATCTCTAGTAGAACTGATCATTTAGACAAAGATTTCTACTAGAACCGGCCAGTCCCAAGGATCTATAGGAGGACCGATCCCCTCACAAGGATCTCTTGATGGACGGGTCATTAAAGTTAACCAAATAAGATGCATTTCGATTTTGGCTATTAACTCAAGGTTTTGATAGCTATAAGAAATGTGATTTGGTTAATATGGAAAGTTCACAAGACATCGACATAGTATTTGAACATGTGTTAAACTCTTATTACTTAATGTTCAAGTTGAAAACGCAGGGGATACCAAATGCACCCAACTTTTTCGTTCGGCAACCTGTATTGAAAAAACTTAATACAATTGCAAGTAGAGCAGCTTAATGGTCCTTGAAAATATGTATATAGAGTTAATATCTCAACCTCTACTCACTCAGTATGTATATAGATACAAGGTCCGTGAACCTGATTGTTAAGCAGAGTACCTGGACGATCTCAAAAATCAGTATCCAAGATCAATCTAGTTGTATCCAAATAATTCAATCGGAATTCTGCCAAGTGGTTAAACTTGTTATCTATCTTTCAAGATACGAATTCTACAAGAAACTAGTCTCGTAATCGATTAAAATTAAGCTGACATGCCTACTTAGATTGAATATGTACAAAAATGTGTAAATCCAATTATAAAGATAAATAATATAATATGGAAAACAAAAAATACAAGACACCAGAAATTTTGTTAAGGAGGAAACCACAATAGCAGAAAAATCGTGGGACTTCGTCCAGATTGAACACCACACTGTATTAAGATGCTACATACACTAGCTTACTATCAGACTTCGGACTTGAGACCGAACCCACCCTCCAAATGATTCAGTTACAGTCACGATTCTTACATCTCTTGAATCTCTGAAGGTTCTACGCACTTAATTCCCTTAGTTGGATTCTTTTACAGCCTAAGAGTTGCTTCAGCCAAAGTGAAGAATTTTGATACCAATCCGCCTCTAACACTTAAGAATATTTGACTTCCATTTAGATCAAGGTGTGGAAATCTGTTAGCAATAGACAAAGCTAGCAAACCTCACAAATCCATAACTTACGACTCCCGAAGTGGAGCCTAGATTCTTAACCACCTCTCAAGAGCAATCTTTGAAAGATCAACTAAGGTTAGTCTTTAGATATCTATCTTGAAGAATCACAAAGTCTGAGACGAATAAAACTTTGCAATTACTATCTGAAAAAGCGGGGGTCTAATAACCACACCCAATATTTCGCTTAGCAATCTGTATGGACAAACTCCAATATACTTTCTAGAGAATCAACTAGACAGTTAGACTCAATCAATAGCAAAGTATATCAAAGAGTTTATATCTCAATCTCTCGATTTGATCTATACTCAAACAAATAGAAATATACGAGTCTTTATCAAAGAGAGATAACTTGGATGGTACCAAAGACCAATATCCAAGTGTCAAGCAATTTAAATCAACAACCAAAAGGTAGGATATTCTAATTGATTGAACAACGTACAACCTGTATTATTTAAATTATATAAACAAATATAATGTGGAAAAGAAATAACACAGACAACAGAATTTTGTTAACGAGGAAACCGTAAATGCAGAAAAACCTCGGGACCTAGTCCAGATTGAACACACACTGTATTAAGCTGCTACAGACACTAGCCTACTCCAAACTAACTTCGGTCTGGATTGTAGTTGAACCCCAACCAATCTCACACTGATCCAAGGTACAGTTATCCTCATACGTCTCTGATCCCAACGGGATACTACGTACTTGATTCCCTTAGTTGATCTCACCCATAACTAAGAGTTGCTACGACCCAAAGTCGAAGACTTTAATAAACGAATCTGTATCACACAGAAAAGTCTATGATAATAGATAAATCCGTCTCCCACGAATATACCTATGAGTTTTGTTCTGTCTTTTGATAAATCAAGGTGAACAGGAACCAATTGATAATCCGAACTTATATTCCCGAAGAACAGCCTAGTATTATCAATGACCTCACAATAGTCTTAATCGACGCAGCGAAAAAAGATATTGTGGAATTAAAAACGATGAGACGAAGATGTTTGTGATTACTTTTTATATTTCCTATCGGATATAGAAATCTCAAGTCAATTATTACAATTGTACTCGTACGATAAAAACAGCAAGATCGGATCACACAACTACAGGAAAAGTAGTATTGGTATGGATTCACAATCCCAATGAAGTCTTTAAGTCGTTAACCTGGTTTAGAAGAAGAAACCAAAGGTTAAAGGAGAATCGACTCTAGCTTAGCACAACTAGTATCACACAGAATGTCTGGGGATTAGGTTTCCCAGTTTCTAGAGTTCTCCCTTATATAGTCTTTCAAATCAGGGTTTGCAATCAATGTTAGCTTAGTAACAAAGCATTCAATATTCACCGTTAGATGAAAACCTGATTAGATTCAAGCTAATACTTATCAACCGTTAGATCGAAAACATAGCTTGTTATACATAAATGAAACGCATGTTCCTGGGCTTGTGTAACCGTACCCAAACTTGTACATTAGTTGGTTCAACAATAGTTAACCAAATGGTTATCCATATGATCACTTTCATATCAACCATATTCTTCTTCACCATAACTAGTTCAAATGACTCAAATGAACTAGTTAGAGAGTTTTTCAATTACAAGGAAATCTCATGTACTACACAAGACACAATTGAAGCAAAAACGATTTGATTCTCATGAATCGGTTCATGAACTCTATAGCCACGGTTTGCAATTGCATTCCTTAGTTTATAAAGATAAGTTCACTAAACATTGTTTTTAGACATAACCTACTCAAGTTCGCGGACTGGGTTCGCGGACTTAAGTTCCCGGATGGAGTTCACAAACTCCAGCAGAAATTCTCGGGTTTGAGAACTTCTCCAGTTCGCGGACTTAGCTCACGCACTACTCCGGTTTACTTGATCAACAAAGTTCTCAAACTTTGGTTCAAGCAATAAGGACTTATACATATGTGTGTTTCCACAACAATGTTCATATCCTCCAAAAGGTTATATAGTTTAAAATCTCAATTCAATCATTGAAATATTCTCAGGGGACGTTATATAGTTGTTATTCACAAACCATTTCTCGTCAGAGCACTTTTCAAAGTGATTGAAATATAACATGACTTTCGTCACTAGGTAAAGATGAACTTGGCTAAAGCGAAAGCTTTACCAACACATATTTCGAGAAATAGATAGGCGAGGTAAACTCGGCTCGAAATACCAAATGTGTATATCTAAGTCTATATAGAAAAATGACTTTTGTCTCAAGATAGGAGATAAATAGACTTTTGAGTGATAGATAAGTTTAAGTCTCCACATACCTTTTAATCGATGAAGATCCACCAGTTCCTTGAGTAGTCCTTCGTCTTGTATGATGATTGCCATGGAGTTCTTGAGCTCAACTACACTTTCTATCCTAGTCCGAGACCTTAGCTATAGTAGACTAGAAATTAAGACTTATAGTTTTGATCACTAACATTGACAAACATGCTTGAGATGGAAACGCATGCGAGTTCGACCGAGCAATGCTCTAACACTATCTATCTTTCTTAAAAGAGATTACGAAAATCTCAATAAAAGAAAAGCAAGATCAGGATTCACGAACTATCAAGGTAAAGATAGTTGGACCTGGCTTCATGAATCCCCAAAAAGAAGTCTTTTAGTCGTAGACCTAGAGGACGACTATAGAATCAACTAGGACACAATGTGTCAGGGATTAATTTTCCCAGTTGACTGAGATGCTTTATTTATAGTTTTCAAAGACCAGGGTTAGCAAAGAATTCAAGCTACGACAACTTGAGTATCAAGCAAACAATTTAGGTCTTCAAAAAAATAATAAAACTGTCTAAAATGACTGTTCGGTTTGGAAAGTTAGCCAAAGAACTGAAAGCTATTTGATGTTCATTTACACACCTAAGAAATTAATCATGATACAAACACACAAGTGTTTTAAGTAATCAAGGAAGTCTTAGAAGTGTTTAAGAGAGTTCTACCAATGCTAAACATATTAAAATAATAGGTCCTTAAGCATGTGTTAAACATTACCGAGACAGTTAGTACAACGGTTAGCCAACTGTAGAGCTTGTTCACGAGTCAGGGTGCTACGGTTCATGAACCGAGTTCGCCAACCTTACTAGACTACCAAACTCAGTTGAGCATGGTTTATGAATCGGGTTCGCCAACTGCTAGCCTATTTATCTAACATGTAAAATTCAGTTCACCATGGTTCGCCAACCAGGTTCGTGAACTGTTCCCAACTGAACTTGCGGTTTGCAAACTGGTTCGCCAACCTTCCTGTATTTCTATATCTCAGATACCTATGGTTTGCGAACTGGTTCGCCAACCTACCCTGAGAAGAAATTTCAATAAGTTCATATTTCTCTCTTATGATGTTTGGAACATTCCCAAATGATATACTCATTTGCATGGGCAATTTTCAATATATCCACAAATTAATTCATATAACTAATATTGTTACGGACCTTTGAACATCTAATCGATAAATCATTCGAGATTTTTCACAAGACAAGTTGACTCGAAATATCTTCTTTGTGATTATACAATAAGTCATACCACATAGTCTCCATAGATAGAATCATGATATAGTAAGTAAAATAGAATGGTTCAGGCTTCACATACCTGATACAGAAGTTCTCCAAATGTCTTCGTCGATCTTCAGTCTTCAAGGGTGATCTCTGGTATTCAACTAAATTCTAACCTATCCGAAATTTGACTTAGTAGACTAGAAATCAAGATATAGTTTTGATCACCTAACATTGATAAAAATCTTGAGATAACAAAACTTGTGGGTTTAACCGAGCAATACTCTAACACAAGTATTTTCCTATATACTCAAGGTGAGATCCTGAACCGAAATATTCTAAATATCTTTATGATATTCGGAATATATGTGTCATTCATATCCCAGTGGATAAGCACATCTATGGTTGCTATATAAGTAAAGTATATTTTATATGCTAGATAATATTGAGTTGTCATCCAAGAGAGATTTCAGCATATTAGTTAGATTACAGATGGAATATTTACAAAACCGAAAATAGGCATTTATTGCATATCTTTTGTATTTTCGGGTTAGGTAATTTCTTGTTTTCCAAACTAACTTGGTCATATTATAAGTAGTGAAGTTTTTCATTCTTGTAATCTTATCCCGGAATACACGGGATTTTATGTTTATGTGAGGAAGCCCACTAGCAGTATTATCGTAATACTTAATAGAGATGAGAGTATTCTAATTAGGTGAAACGTCTTACGTGTGCTTCGTTTAAAGACTTTTTTAGGATAAAGAAGATTTTAATAGTATCGTGTGTGGAAAACTAGATCGTATTGTTATTTAGTTTCCGATTATTGATTTGATTGACTAACATTGTGCTAAAACTTGATAGATCTAGTTTGTTTATTATGCGATCCTTCTCTTTTGATACAAGGCCACTCGAACTAGTTCAACGATCAACGATTTCAGATCTAGTATTTTGATTGAAGATAAAACTTTTGATCATCTACTGTTAACAGACTCCGTTCTTTGTGTGATCTATCATAAGTAAAATAAAGTTTTTTATGCAGGTACTTTGAAGACTAGAAGATTCACTTTTTGGTATTATGATCTTTGTGATAACTTCATGTATACTTGATTGACTGGGATGCAACAAGCTTTTTTTTTTATCTCGCATACTTTTATAGCTTGTTCTGTAGATCAGTGACTTATCCTTATGTTTCTTTTTGATATACTTTGTTAGATTAAGAACTAAGATCGATTATTTCGGTAATCTTGATCTTAGTTGATCTAACAAATACAAAGGAGTTTATATTGATTAAAAGAAAAACCTTTGTAACTCAACAAACATCTCTGATTAAATTCCATGTGATTGATAGAGCGAGTACTGAAACAGATTAGTCATTTACTGTTTCAGAATAGAATCCAAAAGAGTTGAGTGGTTGAAGTCTTCATAGTAGGTGAAGCGACTTAAGATAGTAAACTTTATCTTAGGTTTCACGTTTGTAAAGCATATTGGTAGTAGGCGGAGGTATACTAAAGGAACTGAGTAATTTGGAGTTAATTTACTTGGTCTCAACTGTACGAAGTTGTAGTAGTCTTTGTATAGTGCGGCTTAGTTATGAGAGTATTCAAAACTGAATTAGGTCCCCGGGTTTTTCTGACTTGTAGTTTTCCTCATTAACAAAATATTGTGTGTTTTGTAATCCACACTTGGTTTGATCACATAGTTTGGTTCATATTTCGAACTTACTCTATATACCAAGCATACAACTTTTTGTCATAATCTTCTTGACAGCGCCTGTCAGATTACACAAGATGTGTCTTGCATAGGTTGATATCGAAAAGATTGTGATGTACTTGGTACGCTTGTCATTTCAATAAGTCGGTTGATTATTTTTTAAGGATGTATTATCAAAAAAATAAAATAAGAATAGTTAACTAAGTAAGCTACAATTAAGCTCACAAATAAAAGAAAAATTTCATGGTATACTATAGGATTCTGAAAAATGTTAACATATCATGTCATGTTCACGATCAATTAAATTTTCGGTTGTCAAAAGAGTTAAAATTTCCACAGGAAAGCATATGCTTATATTTTTTCATTAATCCATTTTGTATATTTATTTTATATAAAAAATAAATTGTATATAAGTTATTTTCTTATTTGGTATATGACATTCCATTTTGTTCCTTTTCTTCTCTATATGAAATACTGAGAATCCCTCGGAGATTCCACGATAACCTATGGACTAACAATAAATTTCCCAAAATCTCTTACATAAATGCCTTCCGATATATCCCCAAATGTCAACTGATTAGTCCTTTGTAAGAAAAATACTACATTTTACTATTTTTTTCATATCCTGCCCATTGACAAAAATATTATCAAAGTATAATATTATATAAACAAGGTGGGGCGGGGATTACCTCCTTAAACTGTGATATCAAGATGGACAAAAAGTTAATAAGATATACTTAAATGAACGATTAGAGTAGAAAAGACAATATATCCTGTGGTAGGTGATAATGGCGATAGGAGAGTATGGTGTGGTACTATAACAAGTGATTTATTGGTAGCATACTTTTAGGGAAGCAAACTTCGCAGCTGACTCTATGGCTGAGAGGGGGTGTTATATTCCAAATGGAGATGGGATGCATTTTGATGGCAGACCTATTTTTTTAACCTCGGTTGAATTTCCGGATGTTGCTTATTATAGATTCAGTTAGTTTATAAGTTTTTGGGATCTTTGACCTCTTTTCTTGTAAACATTTTGTAAATTATGTTATCTATTAATACAATTTTGGACTTACCAAAAAAAATCAATCAATAGCATAAGCAGTAGAGTGCATTAGAACTAAATATCCCAAGCTAAGCTGGCCAAAAAAGGTATGTATGCTTCCATTATATCCTAGTACCTCAAGCATTGTATGGAAACTAGTTAAGGGTGTTTGTGCTACATATGAGAATTCAAAAAAAAAGAGAAATTTCAAGCTTACTTCTAGATGTGTGTTGTGTAAAAACTCAGAATAATCTCTAGATCACATATTGTGGCAATGTGAAGAAAAAATACATGAAAATGTGGACCTGGATTGGTAGCAATTTTATTTTGTGAATCCATCATATTTTGAGGAAATTTCAGTTTGCTGAGCACAACATTCCTACAGTGAATGAAATATGGAAGAATGTTGCATTTATAACCATGAAAGAATTGTGGTTCATGAGAAACGACTGTGTTTTTGAAGAAGGCGCATATAATGAAGGCACGCTCAAGAATAGAATATTGAAGCTCACTTTTGAATGTGATGTGAAATTGAAAGTTTCTAAACGTAATACAACAAATGACTTGGAGATATTAAAATATTTTGGTTGAAGTAAAAGAAAGTTTAAAATGTCAGAGTAATAGAAGTATTTTTTCAGCTACCAACAGATAATCAAATTCTCTTGTGATGTGATTGGGCTTCAAGAAGAAATCAAGGAGATGCAGGATATGGTTTCATAGGAAGGGACAATGGAGGGGGTACCTTATATTTGTAGCAGGGGATTAGGTGTTGCTACAAACTATTTTGCAGAAGTAATCACTGTTCTAAATGCATGGGAATGGGAAGTGAGAAATGGTTTTACTTCCCTGATTTTTAGAACGGATTCAAAGGATGCGGTAAGTGATTATACATCTAATCAGATACCTTGGTATGCAGTCACAAACTGGAAAAAAATCTGTGAATTGGGAGTTTATACACAGCTACAGAGAGGTAAATTTCTCTGCTGATAAATTAGGTAAAATGGGAGTAAATTTATAGAGTGGTCGCGGTCTTGCTTTTGATATTTGGCCAGAATTCTTGGAGGTGATTCAAACTGTTGGCCAGCCTTACTTCAGAATAGTTTAGAAATGTGCATATCATAGATGCCTAAAAATAAAGGCGGGGTGTTTTTTGTTTTGGTTTTGGTTACCCCATGTGGGGTTTTGTGTGATTTTTGATATTTTTTAGTTTTAATAAAAATTTTATTATCAAACCAAAAAAAAATATAAGACAATATAGGTTTTTCTAGAACGCGCAATTGGGGATACTAAAAGTAATTGTGGGATATAAATTACTATTCTTATCTTTAGTTTTCTGCTAAGGAGTTTTTTCCTAGGCGAAGTTACTAAACCACCCTTTAAAAACATAAAACTAAAACCTAAAATCCATATCTAAATCCACTTTTCTGTGCAGGTTAAGTCTAGAGAAATCAAAATCAAAATCAAACCCCAACAAGTTCTTAAATATAGGTTAAATTGAATTGTTGTTGAGCAAGAAAAAAAAGAGGAAATAGCTTCATTGAGAAGGTACGTGATACCTAATGTTATTTAAAGTGTTGTTATTTTAAAACTTTGTTTGGGTTAGAATCATAAAATAAATCCACTCTCGGCATTGTGTTCATCATGAATACCCCGCTGATTTCTTGTGTCGGCATTGTTTTAGTTTGTATACCTTGCCGATTTATTGTGCCGACATTGTTTTTAATTTAAATACCATGTCGATATCTTGTATCGGCACGGATTTTAGGATGAATACCATGCCGATATCTAGTGTCAGCATTATTTTTAGTTTGAATACCATGTCAGGACCAAAATATCTCAGAAAGTCTGTCAGAAAAACTGGTCGATTCCCAAGTGTACCATGACGATGGAAAATCTGTCTGAAATAGTGTAACTTCCGATATGGTACCAACTGTGCCGATTTTAGTGTTGTAGATCACTTTTCTTCGTGTCGGCTGTTTTGCCCGTAACTTCTTTGTCCGAACTCCGAATGACCTCATTCTTTTTGCTTTTCATTTTATATTCTTGTTCTCTTCAATATGGTATCAAGAACTTCTAGATTTGAATGAGTTGAATTTTATCTTTGGCTCTTCTTCTTCAATAATACTTCACTTCCTTACTCATATAGTTGTCTAGATTGTCCATACATATTCCATAAAGGGTTCATAACAAGTTGGGAGGGTACATACATTATTGCCCCTTACTCCATGCATCCTCGGTGGTTAACCTTTTGCCGTAATTATCACCACCATGATCGATAGAAACTACCAATGCCGATAGTCAAGTGAAAAAAACTCAAATTTCTGGGAAATTTGCATAATGTGCCGGCACAGAAAGTTAAGCAATGTACCATGCCGGCACTACTACCGGAATGCTCGATAATGAATTTTTTATACCGGCAGTATACTTAAGGAGCACTCTTTATATTTAAAATCCCGACTATGATTTCAAATCTGGGGGATATTATTTGTCGGCATGGTGAAAGTATGAATGCCATGCGGAGTAGGCACTTGCCGGCATGGTATTCATACTCTCATCATGGGGCATTGAGTTTTTTCAGGCGTAACAGTGGCGAATTCCATGGAGAAAAAAAATCAAATTTCATAACATTAATACCTATACCTAAGTATTTGGGCTACTTGTATGTTGACCTTGTTTACTTTCTTGAGTTGGTTCTTCACGAAAATCTTCATGCTCATAAATATCATGATTTAAGGATGTTTGATCCACAAAAAAAGTTGTAACTGTGAGTTGTTATTTAATCTATTAACTTAATTAAACGTGATTAAACGCTAAGTATGATTAATGAGGGGTAAAGTAGGAATTATATAAACTGGGTAGATAAGGGGCACCTTAAAAAAACTATTTAAATTCCTTTTTTGTCCTATTAGCATAACCTTAATTAATTTTCGTATCCCCAACTGTGCGTTCTTTTTCTAAGATTAATTTTTTTAATGGTAATAAGCAAACAATTTATTAATCAAACAGTTGTTCAGGATTTTCCAACTAACATTCTAGACAAGCATATGCATGATGCTTTGATAGTTTCTTGCCCTGCAGGCCAAATACAGTGTGCCTTGATTAAATAAAGAGTGGGAACCGGCTCATTTTTATTCTCATATTATCTCACACTTTAGACGATGTTTATATACATATATAAACGGTTACCGATTTGAAGCTAATATTTTGAGAATATTTTCTTCTTAAAAAAGAACATCGTCCAAAGTATGAATTGTGCGATGCTGTGAGAAATAACAATATGAGCCTCCCGCTAATATAAAGGCCGGATAAATAACTTCAAAAGGGTGAAAAATATTAAGTTAAATGATTGATGTCAGCTTTAATATGAAACCTTTGGTGAAATTTTCCGAATTAGTGTGTGTGAGATTTAAATAAAAAACCATCGTTTAACATTGTCATAAGAAAGATTGAATGATATATCAGTGTTATCTAGTGAGGTTGATATGGTAAACAACATAGATTCTGGTGCAGCAGTTGACGATGAAGACTAACGTGGGTATTTTTATATAGGTGTTTGTTTACATTTTTTAGTGTATACCGTCGAGGTTATCTTGTTTATCATCAAAAAATATATATATCATCAGTCTTATGTTTTTTATGAAACAATAAAAATAAGAAATTTTTAGCCACATTTTTCGTATTTCTCCTTCGACCCGTTAAAGTTTGGTATTGCTTTACAAGACATTGGGACTAATAATGTTGAAGCAAATGTTTTATGAACCCATGTGGTCCATGAGTTTTTCCTTCTTCCATCAACTTATTTTTTTTCGTAATGGACTATTTAAACATGTTAGATTCGCAAGTAATATATAGAATAAAGATTAAAAAATCTCATTAACATCAAGAGGTTTACTGAAAGATACTACTTTTGATTCTACAAAACAAGTACTGTCACATTTTTAATTTAGCACAAAAAGAGATTAAATCGAAAAAGTGATAGTATTAATCGAACAAAAAGATATATATTATAATAATTAATTTTAACTTGTTTGAGTAGACTCAGACATGAAAGTAACTTGCACAGAAGAAGAACAAGAAATGAACTAAAATCAAAATATGTGTAAAATAAAGACGTGCTGAAAATGACACCTTAAGCAGGGTATCAACCAAAAAAAAAAGGTAAATCAAAATTTTCGGGCCAAATATTGGTTTTCGAAGTCTTTACTCAGTTAAGGGAATCTTACTAATCTAAAAACCACGAGGTGAAACAACATTTCTTTGTAGTTGGGTTGTTTCACATCAAGATAGATACTCTTAAGCTGTTTTAAAACAGTCATCTCTTGAACCTCTAAATAATCAAATGCACCCTAGACTGCATCAAAAAATTTGATCCTTTTGAAAATAGTAAATTACATTATTGGATATTTATATATATACATATATCACTAGCTCGAATGAGGTAATAAAAATGCAAGAATTTTTCTTGATAACAGTGTTGTTATAGCGGCATACAGTTATCGCTTGTTGGAATTAGCGGCATACAATTAACTTTTGTTGGCATTATGATCGTTATGATTTTTTAACTTTTTTTTTTTTTGCAAAATAAAAATTGAAAGGGAGACAAAATATAATTCATTTTCATTCTAACAATGCTCATTTTAAACGTGTTGGAAATTCGATTAGAAATATTATTAGTTACTTACCACTGCTGAAATATAAATATGAATTACATTGCGGATAGATGTGTGTGTTCATATGTAACCTTTTAATTTAAATTTGAATCTCTTTATCTGATGGATGTGACCTTTCATGAAAGGATTTCTCCAAGAGTCTCTTTAGAATCTATATAAACCCTTCTTTTGCACTGGGTTTAAGATATCTAATCTAACTAATATAAAGAACAAAGGTATTTTTGGTAGGAGACCTCCTAAATGATTAAGTTTCCCTCACTTGAATTACTAAGCCTTATTAAATCACGTAAATTCAATAAAAATAAAAGGGTGAAAACGTACATTAAGTAAATATTTACATATTTACATAAATGCAATTGTTTTAAAAATAGATCAAAAAAGTAAAAAACTTAATATCTTTCAAAATATACGCTGGATTTTTATAAAGCTTATATATATTTGAAATACTCTTTGAATTATCTACGTAACGAGTTAATTTTCATTGTTTCCAAATTTCGCATTGTTGAATGAGTTAAATTCAAGCATATACATCGCATATGTACTCTGACTAGTAGAAACAAAGGGTAGAGGAGATAAATAAAAAATCAATTTTATTTTCTACTGAATTTGAGAGTCGCTAAAAGAGAGTTGTGTCATATCTAATTGTCAATTCACGTTCAGATTTGGTGTTCATCGAAGTGTTGAAGAACATCAAAGGTATTGTTGAATGTTAGAGATTATGTCATTACCTTTATCAGCGTTTATAACACTACATTAAATATCTTAAGTAAATAGATTGCTCTCCTCAATACAACACAATAAGTTTGTTCAAGAATTATAGATTGCTCTTCTCTTTACTCTTCTTCATTTCTTGTTTAGGTTTTTGCTAACTAAGTAGTACGCCAGTTGTAATACATAGGTGAATCTTAATGTTATAACATTGTAAAGAATTTGTTGATATAGTATATAAGTCGTATTACTTTCCTATCGGTAATGTATATTTTCCAACAATCTTAAGTCATTTTAGTGATTTATTAAATGCAATGAAAGACTTATTACTTGATTGGTGTATAGACATGTCTTCTCCAATATATCCATCTTATTTTTGACATTAAAGAGCATCAACGATGGAGGACACTACCATTCAAGTTTTGTTGTTGAAATGCTTTAAAGTCTTTAACATATGCAACAGACGCATCGTTGTAATTGTATTTTGATTTATAAGTATCATAATCTAATTGTATGAGTCAAAATGGTTTGTTAATTATTTTAGTTTATTCATGCAGAGACGGTATTGATGATATAATATTATGATTGAAACAATAAACGAAAATAAACCTTAACCTAAAGGTTGAGGTGTTTACATCTGTTTGAAAAATAAGTTTATCCCTAATTGAAGAGGATTTTGAGTTAATCCTTTTAACCATTCATGCAAGACTCGTGATGAAACTCCATAAGAAATTTCAGAACTTTTAAACTAGTGGAACTATTTTTTAAATTTTAAAAAATTGAGTTTTGTTCCTGCGGAAATTTTAAAGAGCAGGAAAATCAGCCATGGTTTAGAGTGATCTTCCAATTTGACTATTATTCGGTAATAACACATAGTTTCAAAATTATGGCATGTTTCGACAAGTACATCGACGACATAACACCATAAAATAATTATTTTCGAACGGGCACAACTAAATTGAATTAGTGATTCAAAGGGATAATGAGTTCTTTAGAAAATATTAATTGCTTCATCAAGAAGAATGAGATTATGGTGTACAAAAAGAGTAAGTCGGAATGGTGTTCAAAAAGGAAAATTAAGTTGTGAATTATTCCCCAAATAGTCCTAAGGCATATATTTCATCTTTACCATTCCAAGGATGAGTGTCAGTGTTGAAAAGGAGAGGGTAACTAGTACACCACCAAATTTTTCGTTTGGGAACCTATATGGACAATCCTTGTACAATCTATACGTTCGTTTTCGAAACTGTATACAAGATTGTTTTAACAAGTTAAACCTACTATATTTCCGAATTTCACACGAACCGAATTCCAACATGAACGAGTCTTGTAATCTATATTTCAAGATATGCATTCAATATAAATGATTCTTGTAGGTTCTTTATAGTTAAGTTAATACTATGTAGGTTTAAATATGTACAACCTATGATGTTTTAATTATACAGATAACACAATACATGTGGAAAAGAAATAACGTAGACGTACAAAAAAAAATGTTAACGAGTGTTGATGTGTGAATACGATTTGCTGGTTTTTTAGGAAAGTGGAGACTCGAGCGTGCGAGCAGAGACTCCTCGAACGAGCAAATTTCCTAAACCTTTTTCAAACAGATGCATTGCACGGGAATGCTTTGAGTTCGAGAGATCAATCTGTAGGACTCCGTCCTAAACCAAAAGAAATGGTCGTTCTAGAGTCAATTCAGTCACAAAGAGGGATGAGGATCGATCTGTAGGAGGGAAGCTGAGAAGTGTGTGTGAGATCAATGATGATCATGGATTGTGAATGTGTTGAAGGTTTCTGCAAGTTTTTTGTGAACTGTCGAGTTCTGATATAAGTTTTGATCGATTGAGCGATAATTTCTTGTTTATCGAAATTGTTGTCATCCAATCGTGGATTCAGAAACTTATTATATTTACAGAACAGTAGACACATTGATCCCAGTAAGTGTGACGGTTATTGGAGTAAAAGAGTGGGAAATCGTGGTTAAACCAGTTGCATGTCGTGCGGAGACTTGGTTGATTATCCATCCACTACTTTGCTAACTTCCTCAACCGCTTGCACAACTTACACACATTTCTCATTGTGGGTGTACACATGTGTTGTAGGCCGTCAAACCAAAACCCTAGTGATTATCCCACATGTGACGTGATTGATGTCTCACAAATATGGAGTCTGCAAGGAAGACGTGCATAAATTAGTCAGTTGTTGACTTGACTATAGGATGAGTCTTATCCTTGATGAGTCGAGCATAATGAACGAATTTGGTATGCTCTGAGACTCATAGATTAAGTATAAGGTGTCTTCTAGGACATAATAATGGAAAGACGTTGAGCCTTGATGAATTGTGATATATCATTTTACCAATCGAAGTAATAATGATATTTAGATAGAGCGATGAGATTGCTCGATCAAGGACTTATTTTGATATGTCGAGTATTCGACGGGAAATCAAAGATATTGTTGAATTATAAAGAATGCTCATTTCTGATCTAATATATCATGAATGATCGAATGACAAAGTGGGATCAAATGTATTGGATAGTCGTCCGTTCGAACCTTGTTGCTCAGTCGAGCAAAAATGTTGGTAGTAGGACCAAACATTAAATATTAACTAGAATATTTATTGTTGAATCAATATAATTCTCGAATGTTGATAGTTAAATGAATATGAGGAATATTGCTCGGTCGAGCAATTGATAGTTGAATCAATGAGTTCTGAACCCAGTTGATCGTGTATTTTTCTAGCTTAAGCAATTTAGTGTTGATAGATGAGCAAAATAAATATTGCTAGTTTAAGCAAATATTGCTCGTTTGATTAATTTAGTATTTCTAATTAATTAATCAATATGTTTATTGTTGGATCAAAATAAAATTATTAGTGTTTGAACTTGCTCAGAATTATGGTTTGTAGAGCATTTGGTTTGAAACGCTAATTTTGGTCGATTGTTGATCAATTGATGATTTACCGAAATCAACCAATGAGTGAGATAGGGGTCGGCTACATGAGATGACATGACGATCATGTAGTACCTAGGTTCTCGAATAAGCATGCACCAAAGTCCTTTGTAGACCAGTTGGTGAAAGGATGATTAAATGTTCATTTAATCATTATTAAAATAGTGCTCGTCTGAGTATTAGGTGGTAAAACCTAATTATGGAGAGAGGAGGGGACGACCAAGGGGCATGAAACCGGCCCTGGTGGTCGTGGGACCAAATTATGGTCGGTCGATTAAATTCCAAGTTGTTTGAAAAGAGTTCGAACCCAATATGAATTATGGAAGATTAATTAGGTCAAAATTATGATAGGGTGTGGGACTGGCTTCTGCAATCCAAAGGGCTGACCTTGGTCGGTCAAGGTAGCATGCCCGTGTCACCATATTTCCCATGACTCAATTCAAAGAATTTTGGTATTTTCTGGTGCGCGTTCGAGCAATATTTTTGATTTTCAGAAGAGTTTGATCTTGACTGAAACTCTCGATTTTGCTTGAATGAGCAAGTAGAACTTTGCTCGTGCGACCAATATTTTGAGAGTATTAAAATAAATGATATTTTGATATTTTCCTTGAGAAGCCCGGAGACCATTTGACTTGTGCCATTTTGATAGTTTGAGCAAAATTGGAGAAATATGGAAAAATTAGGTTTTTGCTCAAATGAGAGAATTTCATGAGATAAAAGAAGAAATAATAATAAAATAAGGAATTGGGGAGGTGTGGGACTGGCCACGGATAGGGCATGTCCGGCCGGCTAGTATGCCCGGTCCCCTGACACTCTTCACTATTTTATGTTATTATTTTTCATTGTGTGAGGAAATATGGAAAAACTATGAGTTTTGCTCAAACAAGGAGTTTTCATGAGATAAGGAAAATAATAAAATAATGTTTAAAAATAAAAGGGGAAGCGTGGGACCGGCCAGCCGATGGGCTCAGTCCCGTGCGCGCCTCTCTTTTATTTTTGTTATTATTTTTCTTCCCTATTTTGCATAGGTTTCCTCGTTCATCCATATTTTTGAATGCTCGTTTATGCATTTGGGTGCTCACTCATGCATATTTGGGTGCTCGTTCGTGTATCATTGTTAAGTACACGCGCGCCATTTTTTCGGGGCTTACTCGGTGCTGACCTAAATGCCAGAAAAGTGAATATCTATTACTAATTCATGGAATTCAGCTAAGAATAAGCTATGAAACGGAGTAATGATATAGATTGAATATCTAATACTAATTCATGGAATCCAACTGGGAATAAGGCATGAAACGGAGTAATAAGATGAAATAGATTATTTTCTAGGAATTTAATTGATGAATGTTGCGCTAGAATTAATCTATGAATTTCTCTATACTAGCATGCAATATGTCTAGGAGCGTTTATTCGAGAATCGAGGTATGAGATGATAGAGACATCATACTCGTTCTGAATATTAGTTCTGTATAGTCAGGAAACATTGAGACATACTGAAGACATTAGCGCTCTATACTAGCATGCAGTATATGTGTCTAAGAGCCGTCCAATCAGTATCGATTCCTATACAGAAGTGTTGATGAAATATGCGAAGTGTCAAAAGCTCAATTGAGAGGCTTTACGAATCACATATTCATGCATGCTCTGAGAGGGTGTAGGCTCGATCAGAGATTGTGAAATGAGATTTCACAAATCCTAGTATATGAATTTCAGATATGTGTCAGAGATATGTAAGATCATGATTTTACGATTTTAACCTTTGTCAAAAATCCATTATCAACAACGAGGAAACTACAATCTTGTAGATAAAACCCGGGATTCAGTCCAGATTGTACGCACAATGATTTAAGTTGTTAAACCAATTACCTACTACCAGATTTTGGACTAGATATAATACTTACTTCAGTTGTATTTGTGCACCTCAATTAACTCCTAGAGAACATCGATTTTCTTTAGGAATTACTATTGTTTCTAGTAGATCGCTAATTCTCTTTACAAGATATATACTCGTATGAATCTTTAAGGTAAACACTAATTCTTTTTAGAAGATGCTCCACAACAATTAGGGTTTACATGTTCCGTAACCTAATTGTTTTACCTCACAAGATCAACTAAAAAATACTCTAGAGATATGTTGATCTACCAAATCTAGGGTATATGATAATAATCCTCGAATAGCCTCATTGCAGAAGAGAATGACCTTAGAACAGACAAAGATCATTGTAATCACCTAGAAACGGGTTCCCTAACTATCAAAGAAGAAGATAGCTAACCTGTTCTTTAGAATCCCCAAGTAAAGTCTTAAAAATCTCACCCTTGTTCGTGAAGAACAAAGATGTGGAAACAACCTTATAGAATACAATTTTCCAAGGGATGGTTTATGTAGTTGCATGAAACCTCTATTTATAGTGATTTACCAAGGCTAATTGCTTAAAAATCAAGCCACCTTATTTAGGAAAGGAAACATAAAAAAAACTTGACCAAAATAGACCTTCAGGGTCTATTTGGCAGCTGGGATATGAAATACATTGTCCGGGTTAGGGAATTCCTTGGTTTATCCAAGACTATCATGGAAATGGTTATTTTAAATGGTGTTTGTTTTCCATTGTGGGTTTATGTAGTATGTTGTTTGTCAAAAGACTTGTAGACGGGCTAAATTAATTGATTAATAAATAAATAAACCATATAATGTTATGGTTTTGAGCATAAGAAAAATTAGTTATAAAAGTAACTGTCTAACCCAAGAAAGGATTAATGGAATTCCAAAACCCCGCCTTTTTAGCCTCCTAAAATTTAGGTAGGATACATTATTATTATCTTGACATGGAATAAGCATCCACACAAACACAATATATGGTTATTTAAGGGATAACCCAACCTAGGTTAGGATATTAACGCTGCCAAACACGACCTAAATCACGTTTCTAGTGTTTTAGTACGCAAACTCTCACTAAAAGTTCGTGCACAATATCCTATTCACGAGCTGAACCTTTAGCCACACTTTTTAGCGTTAGTAAATCAATCATAGTTTTCGTTATAACTCGGAATTGAGTGATTCCTGGCTCGTTAGCGTCGTATTTTTATTTAATATAACATGGAGACCTTTTCAAGGTAAATTGTTATTCTCACTAAAGTATTATATTATAAAAAATCCTCGAGTGTATACACAAAAATATATTACCATCATAGGAATTATTCCAAAGACTGAGCACTTTGTTTCGATAGATGTAGAGGTAGAATAAACAAGAGAATCAAGTATTTGCTATTATTGATAGATAGATGTCTTCGTGTATTCTTCAATCTTCAGTCTTCAAGAATTGCTTTGATTTTATACTTTACTACTTAACCTAATCTAGTCCATAAATGACTTTAGTAGACTAAAGTCAAGAATGCATTTTGGCATCTAAATTTGACAATTGACTTGATGTGCCAACACTAGTGGGTTCAGCGAAGCATGCTCTAAAAAATATTCCCCGACATGGATTAGGGTAAGAATTTCTTTGAATGATTTTTGTAGGTTAATTTGACTAATTAAGTATGGCAGGATACTTTCAATAAGAGATCACCTATATATATATATATATATGTGTGTGTGTGTATTTGTGTGTGTGTGTTATAAGTGAGGTTGCTTCTATAAGAATTATAAGGCTATTTACTCTTAAGCACTCATATAATTCCATGTCCGGAAAGAACACAACTGAGAACCACATATGTAAGTAAATAATTTGTGTGATTCCTACTGCATCGTTTTACATCATAAGATTGAATAGTTCAAGATTTCATGTTCACTAATCAACCAATATGCCCGACAAGTACTCATTGAGGAAGATCCAATGCAAACAACCATCTTTTTCGGCATAATAATTTTCTACGTGTAAACTCTTTCTAGCATTTACATTAAAATTGCATAAATTTATATATAATATGGGTATTATTTAAATTTTAACAAAAGTTTTATTAGCTAGTTAGTGTTACCGAAATTTAAATTGAATTGTGTTGATAATTGTTTGTGTTAATTCAAATGGACCCCTTCAAATTTAAATTAAGTTGTGAATGGATCTCTATTCATATGAACCCATTCAATTTAAAATTTGAGTATATTTATTCAAAGGATGTGACTCTTCATGAAAATATTTCCCAAAGTGTCTCTTTTTAATCTATATAAGCCCTTTTTATTCCATTGGGTTTGAAATATATCGGTAAATGACATAGAAAGTTGGTTGGATTTTCTATTGAATTCGAGAGTTAGTAAAAAGAGTTGTGTTATATCAAATCGTGTTCATTTTGGTGATCGTTGAAGTGTTGGTGAAGAACATCAGAGATATTTTTGAATGCTGGAGAAATATGACATTACTTATATCAGCATTTATGGAAGGGTATTAAATGCCTTAAATAAAGATATTACTTGCCTCAATGCATCCCAGTAAGCTTGTTTAAGAATTATAGATTTCCCTTCTCTTTCTATTCTTCTTCTTTCTTTGTTTCAGTTTTCGTAAACCTTGTATTGCATGAGATGTAATATATAGACGAAGACCAATGCTACAAAGTTGTATGTAAGGAATTGGCTGAAATCACATACAAGTAGTATTGTTTCCCTATAAGGGATGAATATTTTCCAACAAAACCTAAATATAATCGAGTCATGTTAAAAATATATGGGATCGACCTTTCTTTAACGCCTTTGATAGTATGTGATTTCCCTAAGCAAAGTTTCATTTTTGCACGACATGTTTAATCTGTATGCATCATAAGTCCATCAAACGAACAACAATTGTAGCGTGGTTGAAAATGAGCAATTTTATATGTCAAACCATTTATTATCATGAGTTTATGAATTGTTAGCCGCCTTTATAAAAATGTGTACCTTAGTATACCTCCAAGCTCTAGTCCTTAGCCGCCTTTAGATGACCGATCAGATATTAGTCCCGACTCAGCAAATCATAAAAACGTTATGTTACCTCCCTAGTTTGATGCTTATGGATTTTATTTGGAGCATATCAATTTCTTTTCTCAATTTGTGCAAATGGCTATGGGGATTCAAATTTGGCGAAAATACCAATCTAGCCTCAAATTAACACCTAATACTAACCCACGTACATACAAATCAATTACTATTTTCATCTACAAACCATAAAACAAAAACAACTTTTTATTCTCATCTAATCTTTCCAATTCCAATAAATCTTGATAAAAAAATGATCTTTTTGTCTAACGATATCCGATCCAACAAAGGTAAGGTAAATCCCAATTTTCAAAATCAAAATCTCTAATTTACCCAGAATCGGTTTATGTAGACCCATCATATCCATCGATTTTGGGTTTTGGTCTTCGTTTCATGAAGATCATGTAGAGGAGTAAGTTTATAAGATGATTAGCATCGACCGATTCTGGGTAGAAATCAGAATATGTAAAGACATAACCAGAGTTGGTTTATAAGTGCATGAACATAAACCGATTTTGAGTACTAATTTTTTTTGAACTTTGTGCTCTTAAAATCGGTTTTTATGTTAGTGGTTCATGTACCGATTATGTCATTTGTCTCTTGAGATTACCATATAAGAATCAATTTTTATTTATATGTCTTATCCACAGATTCTTAGGGTTTATTTTTTCTGTGTATTTTTCTTGTTAGAATCGGATTACATATATTTTCATACGCACTGATTGTTAAACTTGATTTTTGTTTTGTATATATGAGCTTCGGTCACTTAACCTTTTATTCTTGAGTCATCCAACAAGAGGATGTTGATAGGAAACCAAATATTTTTGTACCTAGAAGCCTGTACAAGTTCGGCTTTGGCACAGGGAGACCAAATCGGAGCAGGCATTGGCACTGGTTGACAAGCTTGCATATGAAGTGATGATTGAAATCATCAGTTTTTCCAGAAAAAGAATGGATCCATTTGCATATTGGAGGGTAGACGACAGAGAGATGAATACTTTGTTTACATAAATGGATGCAGGTGTTACTACCGATGGTGTTGTTGGTGCTCCAAATGTTGTAGCTCCCTGATGTCGATGCTCACTGATGTTTTGTGATGCAACCTAGTTATAACTTTAAGTTTTTAATACTTTTAATGGTTTGTAACGGTTACCAAGACTTGTCTGCATGATGGTTTTCATGAATTATGACACAATGGTGTAATGCAACAAATAACTTGGGTTTTAACTATAATTATTATATGTAATGAGTTTACGGTAAAACGAGTTTATGCATGCTTCAAATTATGTGTTGTATATACAAGCACACTATCGGTCTATATGTACTACACCGATAAACCGTTTCTTTAGATCTCATCAAGAGAATAAGTTTATGTTGATATTCATATAATCTGATTCTTCAAGCCTTGTAAATGTCAGTTTTTCTGTATCTTTTTCTAGTCAAAATCGGATTACATATGCAAAAATATGAACCGATTATGTTCAGTGGAAAGTTAAAATTCTTTGTTGATTTTCAGACCTACAATCGGTTAATGTTGACAGCTGTAAAGGCCGATTCTTGTTGGCATAAAACCTTAATCGGTTTTACATGGGCATTCACGAGAACGGATTATGCTCAATTATTTCACTTTTTTCGAAAAAAAACTAGTCGTTTGGGTGTTTCTCTATATAAAGAGACCTCATCCCCATACCAAATTTTTCTCAAACTTTCATATTCAATTCACTCTTGCTCCATAAAATCTACAAATACACATTTCATATCGTTACATACAAGCATGACATCGTTTGAATCTGCTGAAGATTTTCCATAATCAAACATGGTACGCCAAAAGTCGAGTTGTAGATCTCTACCCCTTGAGGGTAGAACCCGAAATCTTTTTGGGCGAAGATATATAACCAATATAGGAGAGATTATGGGAATCCAAAGAGAATAAGTCTTCAACAAATTCCCCAAATCATCCAAAATGTGATAATTGCTTTTATAGCTATCCTCCAACAACGGGTCTTTAGAGCTAGCCATTTAATATTTTCCTTTCAATAATTTTTAAGTGTTTGTATGATTTATTTTACATAAGCTAAGTTGTTTGATCTTCTAATTAAACAATACTAATAAAGGAAGTTTGTGTTGTGTTTTTATAGGAGGAAATCGTAAAAACGCACTACTACTTGGAGGAAAAGGTGGAAGCATTCACATTCGATGAAAGCTATCATTTCATGGTATCCAAAACCCCAGAGTATTCCCCGGACCATATGGCGAGTTTTGTTGAATCAAACTCGAATTCCTCCAATAAATATTGATAATTTCAGAAGTTTTTGTGTAGATTTTGTGGGTAGATCCCTGTGTAAACCCTCACGAGACTATAACTCGTCCACTAGGGTTTCCTAGGGTTTTAAAGACTTGATGCACATCCTAAGTGCATCCGTGATTCCTACTAATTCAAAGGAGTAGCTTTGAAATGAATGAATACCTAAGAGTATGAATGAATTTTTTTTCTTATGAAAATGAAATCATCGTTTTATATATGACTAGTAAAAATATGATTATGGATATCTTTCGTGAATGACAAACACCAACCTAGAATCGGTCCACAAGTGCATGAACGTAAATCGATTTTGGTTGGTGTTTTAGAAAGGAAAAAAAAATATCACTTGTTTGATGTTTTGAAGTTCGATTAACATTAACTAATTTCACATCTAACACGGTTAATTAACCTGGCCAAATTTGGATATGCCTGGATTAATTGGGGTATACCGATTTTAAATCCATCCAAGATGGTGTGCTAAGGAGTGTCTAAAAAACGTTAAAAGACCAAATTTCCCTTACTATTAATTCATTAATTCAACCTTAAAACTAAAACCTATCGAAATAATTTTCAAAATCTCTTTAAAACTCTAACCATACATGATGAAATCAAAAAAAAAAGTAGAATCAAAATGAAACAAAAAAAAAAATACGGGTTTTGAGATTGGGTATGATTTTGTACCCAATCTCAAACAATCTCAAATCCCTTATGATTCCACATTTTTATCAAAAATCGGCAGGGTAATTTTTTGTCGACGTTGCCGACTAGTATTTTTGTCGACCTTGCCGACTATTATTAGTCATCTTCCTAGGTTGAATATCGTGACGACTTTTCATCTATGAAATTAGCATTTACAGGGTCATCACAGTATTCATCCTTATACCTTGACGACTATAGTTTAGTCGGTAGGTCATGAAATTAATACCTTGCCGACTAATCATGCATTTGTAAATACCTTTCTCTGTATGCCAAAAATTCTAAAGTCGGCAGGGTATTTTTTGGTCGACCCTGCCGGCTATTTGTGGTCGTTATCTTCCAACATTGTCGACCCTGCCGACTTTTCATACTTTCAGTTTCAGAAGTTTGCATTTCTTCTCAAATATTAAGTATGAAATCACTCATCAACTTGGTAATCCCATTTTTATAAGTGTTTGGGTAGTGTGATTTCATTTCCGTTAGAAACAGAATTCTCAAAAAAAAACAAAAAAAGTCAAAAAAAATTCCACATAATCCATGAATTCAATCTAACTAAAACCCAGTTTCATAATTTTAATCAACTAATTAACCTAATCAGATTTATTAATCTTAATTGCGCAAGGGTGAATTAGTCATTTTTAAAAATATATGGCTAAAGGACATTGAGTTTTACCTCTAAATGACCCGATTTTGTCTTATTAGGTATACCCCAAACACCGAAAATGATTAATTAACACTAATTATTCACGGGTAAAATAGGCACTAAGGTGAGTAGTTGGGTAAAAGGTTTTTAAAATTACATTTTAATAACCCCTTTTTGTCTTTCAGTGATAGGCCCAAACAAAAGCCATAAGCCTGAAACTAAGGAGGTTATGTTAGTTCCTCCTTATATATCCGCTAATTGTTTATAAGATCGAATAAACAGGATTTTTCTTCATGTTTAGTTAAAAAATAAGCTTAGATAATGTTCCTCCTCTTATTAGCCACCTCTTGTTTGCGGATGACAGCTTTATCTTCACCTAGGCTGCGATACTCGAATTTCATGCTACAAAGGAGTATCTACAGAAATACTGTAAAGCAAGTAGACAGGAGATTAATTTTCAAAAATCTAGATTGTTACTAAGCAAAAATATACATCCAAAACATAAGAAATTATTGGCTAAAATTATAGATATTTCTAACCTACACCTTGGAGAGAAATATCTAGGAGCACCAATTAATATTCTACAATCCAAAACCCAAACTCACCTATCTCTTCTATCTGTTGTGGAGAAAAGAGCAAGTAGTTGGCTCGCTCATTTTCTCTCCCAAGCAGGCAAAACCACTCTGGTGAAATATGTGGGGCAAGCTATGTTAATGTACCAAATGGCAAACTTCGTTATTTCTGAAAGTCTCTGTCAAAGAATTGATTCTCACCTAATGAGATTTTGGTGGGGAGAGGATCCTAAATCACAGAAAAGGAAAATTTATCTCCTGGCTAAGGAGAACATCTGCAAACCAAAAAAGGAGGG
This sequence comes from Papaver somniferum, assembly GCF_003573695.1. Classification (NCBI taxonomy): domain Eukaryota; kingdom Viridiplantae; phylum Streptophyta; class Magnoliopsida; order Ranunculales; family Papaveraceae; genus Papaver; species Papaver somniferum. The sequence continues at coordinate 166,545,593 of NC_039359.1, read as the reverse complement.
GGGATTAGGCTTTAGAAACAATGAAATAAACAATCTTGCCAGCAACAAGTGTATGGAGACTTGTAGAAAATCTAAATTCTATGTGGGCTATTGCTTTAAAAGCAAAGTACTTTGATAAAACTGATGTGCTACATGCTAAATGCCCAAATACTGCCTTATGGGTATGGAAATGCATTTACAAAACAATGGAAAAGATTAAACCTTTCATATCATGGGTGGTAGGGGAAGGAACTTTCATAGATCCTTGGTGTGATAATTGGATCCCTTCTAAAGGAGTTGCCACACCAAAGGATAACACCATTCCTGATCCTAATATTAAAGTAAGTGATTTCATTGATCCTCAAACCAGAAAATGGGACTCCAGTAAAACTTGAAGCTGTTTTTGATCAATCTTCTGTAGAGAAGATTGAGGACATTCCTTTGTCTAAATGGGCAAAAACAAACAAAACAAGTATGGCATGGTCTTCTCCACCAGTTTGGCTTATGCCATCCCTAAGTGCGGACCATAGCCGCACAAGAATGGAGGAGAGGATGTAATGATTGTTTTCTTATTTGCTTTAAAAAAAAAAAAAAAAATTCCTCCTTGATGGTGATGGGCATTATGAAAATTCAAATTATTGAAAGCATGTTGGTGTTTGAACAAACATAAGTAAAACGCATACCATAAAACACCACTGATAGGGATGGTACGTACTAGAATATTACTCCTACTCCTGATGATACAAAGTACTAGAGTAGTAGTCGTAGTACATAGGGCTAGTAAGAAAGTAAGTACTGCTCAGCGAGAGGAGGCATAAGAACCAGCATTGCAGTAAGAGCCTGCAACCACAACAGCAAACCCTGCCTTGTCTATTCCTTCTCATGATAAGTCCCTTTTGAAAGTTTTTAATCTTAGCAAAAACAAAATTTAAATTTTTGTCCGACACGTGTACATTTCTTATTACACCAGCTACTACACAAACTTCATTTATACGATGATAAACAACTTATTAAAATTCTTTCCTTCATTCATTAAAGCCAATGCTTATGCTTATAAATGATCACTGACCAACTCTAATGAAAACAAATTACAAACACAATCTAAAAACTAACAGATTCTTCACTATATAGGGTTCGTAGACGATGCACGACAATACAGTTGCTAGATATATGTCTCATGCAGGTTGGTCCCACAAACCAACAATAGCCCTAAACCCTAGTCATTGATTCATCTCAATTGTTTTGTTTGTTTTCCAAAGAGTGATAATGCGCATAGTGGGTGGATCTGAGTTACAATGAGATAGCAGTACGTACTACTAGTCATAGATAAGAGAGAGATGCACAAATGATGAGAACACAATTGAATTGCATGCATAAACACCCAAAGTGGTTTTGGTTTATTTGTTTTCAATTTTTACAGTTTCCTGAGCAGGGAATCAATAAGCAAATTAACATTTGTTTTTCTTTTATGGCATCTCGAACTACAGGAAGAGAGGATCATGGCTTTGTTATTTATGTTTTTGTTTTTAAAATACAGATGAAAGCGACTAAACCGTGGAGCAGACTCCTTACTTGATAGCACTGACACCACAAAAATCCTCTACCTCTACCTTCAACTAACTAGTAACATATAAAAACACAATGTGAGAAAAGAACAAAAGACCATGGAATAGTTGCATAGGCAAATTACAAAAACTGCCTCGGCAATTTTCACCATTAGCATCAATATTGTAATTCTTCCAAAAGTAAAATAAAATTACTGTACAGTAAAATAAACATTAAAATTTTATCTATCCAACACTGGCTCTCTTTCTCTCATTTCACAATTTTCTCCAACTTCCTTCTTTAACAACACTATTATCTACACGAATGTGCCCTTTCTTCAGGGTCCCCCTACCATGTTTTCTCCTAACCCTGGACCTTCTGGGGTCGATGAATCAACCAAAACCAAATCCTTCATTGGCTTCATGAATAGCCAGCAGCAGTCTCTCCTCTAAATGCTGTTTAGAGGGATACTCAGGTAGGTCCAACTGGTTGAAACTGCATTCAGTAAAACAATCTGGTTTAATTTCATCCTTGAAACGAATAAGACAAAAAAGGAAAAAGGAAACTAGGGAAAATTGAGAAAAATGAAGATGTAGAAACAAAGAGAGTACCATGTGTGAGCAGAAGGCAGGTGATCAGCGCTGCCATAGGCCTTGTGAATCTGAAACCTCTGCGAGCCTGAAATTCCCTGGAGAGCGCTAAAACCTTCCAAAGGTACCTTCACAAGGTTGTAAATAATGCATATCAGAACCTAAACTACACAAGATGTGTGTGTGTGTGCTGCTGGTTGCACAGAGCAATAAACCTTTATTTATCATAAGATTTCTGACAAAACTATAACAAAATTCTAGGAAGCATAAAGATTATAAAGCAACCAGTACCTTTGATGTGCCAGTCACAAACTGCAAGAGACGAGCTTTATCCTCCTTGCTAAAACCTTGAGCCACCTCCCAAAACCATTGGATAATGGGTGAAGCAGAGCTGTAGCCAGAATACTCGGTATTCGCTCTCATGTCGTCCACTGATGTTTTTTTGAAGTGGAATCAGGATAACAAGTCTTCAACAAAAACAAATGAAACCCTAAACATGCATAAAGTAGAGAAGATGAACTCACAGTCGATGTCTGGAAGCCCGCTAATCAACAACTCCAGCTCCTTGTCATTGAAAATAGATATCAACTCCCGTGAGATCAACTCATTAAAACCTTCCAAAAATGCATTAATCTGGGGACGGATAGCAGTTGTCAACCGATGCTCAGCAACAAGATCCACATATTCATGCTTGTTCTCCTCGGTAACACGAATATTTCGCCCACCAGGAATCAGTTCATAATCAGTGACCTGCATTTCACCATCGTTGCGTGTTTATGACATCGTTATCAATATATTTTGAACAAAATCATTGACCATCAAAACATCCAACGCAATTGGTAGTTGGCATTACCTCAGCCCTCTCATATAATATCAGCTTCTCCTCGTCAGCGTCCATGCTGAAAGTTAGGTCTAGCACATCACTAATGTCATTCTATAGAAAGAAAAGAAGAAATAGTTAAGCAATCAAATCAGCATAAGATTAAAATTATTAGATAAATTAAGTATTCCGTTAAAAAAATTAGGAACACCAGAAAAGCTTGCGAGTAGTAAGCATTAGACTTATTGCGTACCTCAAGCATCCATTTTAAATTTTTGAAGTAATCAGGATCTATAGCCTCAATGTCATGATAGGTCACTTTGACCCCTAAGATATGCTTATAGAATGATCGAGTAAAGTGAACATCAAGAAGCTGCCCGTCGAACAGAGCTTTCCCAACCTGCACCCAGTGAAAGAATATTATAAGCCCATCATCATGAGATGACTTAGCAATTAGCAATCAAATAAATACAAGAGACCCAGTTACGATAGTTGCAAGAGAGATAGAAACACACCACTCGGCCAACAAACTTGAAGTATGAAAGATGTTCTGTCTGGTAAACAGAGTTGGGATTCGGCTGAAATGTTGACTCATTACCAACTGTTGTAAAAAGTAGCGCCCCCTTGTCAAAAATAACCCTTGACAACAACTGATACCACTCCCTTGTAAGTCCACCAGCATCAATTCCTTCCTCTCCCTGGAAATGAACAGTCAACCTCCCCTTTAGATCTTGGGTGGAACGCATGCGCAGCTGGTTATATGAATCTTCGAGAATGTAAGCTCTTCTGACTGAAATTCTCAATGGACTATGATGATGGTCATGCTGGTGCTTTATTTTTGATCTGAAGTGAGACCGCTTGTTGTCGAAGTCGATAAAACGCGGCACCTTCAACATCAGAGAGAATGACTTTTCGAGCAGCCCAGGGTTTTGTCTTATAAAAGCATTCAACAGCTTCCTATGCTTTTCTGAGAACTTCACAAATACAGCATTTTTCTCATCACCTTTTGCATTGGAAGCCGAAGTTGTCCTCTGCTGTCCGGAGGAAGTTGTGGCCTCTTCAATTTCAGAAGTCCCAGCAGCAGAGAGGTCATTACTGGCTCCTGCTTGTAAAGGATCTAACTTCTCACATGTTACAAAGAACGATTCAATATATGGCAACACATTCTGAGTACCCGCAGGAAGTGGGGATACTGCACTTGCTGTCGTGGGTGATAAGCTTCTGGATGCAGGGAATAAATCAGGAACAGCATCTGAGTAGCTCTCTATCTTGCTTATGCATGTGCTTAACTCCAACCATAAGGGATCCAAAACTGAATTTATCCCCCGCACCTGAGTTTGAGTATCAGTCTGATCTTTTCCTTCAGGATCTTTCTTCTTCTCTTGCAAGCATGCAACAAGAGAGCTTAGTGCTTGTAGAACCCTCAGGATTGCAGTACCATCATTGGAAGTTGAGCTAAGCAGTGCCTTTTCTGCTTCTCCAAATACTTGCAATTCACCAATGGCAGATCTAGAAAGGTTTTCTACTGAAGTTGCTAACTCTCTGATAAATAAATGGCAATAAGTTGGAGCAATAGCCACCAACTTCTTTAAAACCTCACCGACAAGAGCATAAGCATTGTCTGATAAACTGCAATACCAAAAAGTATTATAAGTAATGGGAAGACGAGGACAGTAGATGCAGGTTCCCGTAAAACAAATAGAATCAAGAGTTAGATCATACCCTTCACGTGCAAGCAAAGAGCATAAAAGCCTGAGTTCAGCTTGTGGTAGGCCAAGTAGTACAGAGTGAACGTCACATTCCTTATTTGCATGAGAAGATGTGGAAGGTTTAGAGGTTTCACTTTTGGCTGGCATAGCATCATTAGAAGAGGCACCCACATCAGAATTTAACCCCGCATCAGAAGCCGCTATTTCAGGGCCAGACGGTTGCTCAGTAGGCGATACTTCTGTCGTATTAGACGTGTTGGAGCTACTTTCAGCATTATCAATGACAACTTCCAATAAATTTAGCAACTGAAAAATAAATAGAAGAAAGATAACACAGATCATCAGTGATTACATCTCAGGGAATTTCAATGGTATTTGTAAAATGCAGAAGCTTGCTTGCTTGCTTACTTGTTCTAGATGAGCAATGCTCCTCAAATAAAGTGGAAGATTCAACAAACTCAAAAGCAAGACAATCGACGCATCCCCTTCCTGATGCTGCTTATCATCCTCTTCCATAACCATCACAGCTTTGCCACGCCCCTGATCAGATCCATGCAACTCTCTTGCAGGAGAACGAGGCAGCTCGAGCTGGAGCAAAAGCTTTGCCACATTTGGATGATTTCGTGCCAAGTAGGTGAGAGTTTCAAGAATACGTCGGGACACCAAGGGAGGAACCCCTGAAAAGATAGTCCAAAAAAGAAATTATAAATTATGAAGTATAAAAGTTTATCCAGATATTAGTTACTAAAGTCTGACAAGAACTCATGCCAATCAACTTTGCCTTTCTCCAAACCATGTATACACAGATGTAAATTGCACACCATAAACCACATAGACGATGGAAGTGATTCACATAATTATAGTCAGGAGATGGTGGATATATTTAAGAATACACATAGAAATGCGTTGGAGGAGATCCAAACAGTAAACAAGGCGTACCATCTAAAAATTGAGGGCGAGAGTACATAACATAACTCTGGCAAGAATACAGCCTATATGAGGGCTCTGACCCATCACTTAATTGATGGACAGGCTTGCGTGTATCAAGCATCAGCATATCCATCAGAATTTGCACCAAACCAGCTCTACTCTCATGATGAGCACATAGGTTCAAAAGAAGCTTCTGCAACTGACCTTTATAGATGGGCTGAAAAAGGATTACGTTAATATTTTGAATAATATGAAAGAGAAACCATGAGGTCAAACTTAATTTCACTAAACGCGCACCTGGACAATACGAAGCAACCGTATCAATGCCTTCAAAGCTTCTGTGTCAACTAAAGGTGCCCCTTCAGCTTCGATTAATTTCCCACCTACGGATCTGCGGGAAGCGAGGTTCCCACCAGCTCTGTCTACACTCGATCCAGGAGCATCACCCCGCCTAGAAGATTCTCCTCTGCGGTTTCTAGGATACATACCAAAAAGGGTACGACTATGGTAACGATGTGCCACTCTTTCTCGTAACATAGTTGCCTCCGCAACAAGGGCAGGGGTTAGATTGGCAAGAACAGCATCAGATGATGTCAATAGCACCTGAAATGACCATATTTAATTAACAAATGAGATCTAAAGAAACATGTATACAGAATGCACAAAAAATCTAAACAATCATTTGGCTGCACCTCTTCTCTTAATTCAGCAGGGAATGTGGCTATAATGGAAACGGTATCCATTTCAACAGGTTGCCCTTCCAGCTCCTGGGATTGGTGCAATCTCTGAGCTTGCTGCTGTGCTAAAACCTCTGCACGGATATCTGGAGGGAGGGCTGCTAGGAATTCAGGATCTATATCATTTGCATTCTCAGGTTGGGCATTCGAAGGTTGTGCCACTTGACCTTGTTGAGCAGACAGTACTTCAGCACGCAACTCCTCTGGTAGTGCATCCAGGAATGCAGGATCAATTGAACTGGAATCAGTTGCCCTGTCAATCTGCTGGTCGCTAGCTAGAACACTTTGATCTGCTCCTTGATCAGGATTTTCCGACACTTCACTAACGCTGTGAAGTGAAGCATCTCTGCTACTAGGTGGCATGGGATTTGTTAATGGATTTGCTCTTCTTGGCCGTGCTGGCTGAAGATCACCCAACGGCAATCTATCTGTAGATCCTTGTCTTTCTCCTCCATCATCATGGCCATCAGCACTTCCAATTTCCACTTCAAGGCTACGGAGACTTTCCCCTAGGGTTGCTCCACTTTCACTGCTCTCTTGGCTTACCGCTTCAACATCCCGCACAACAGTTCCATTGCGTTCATACTGCATGTCAACAGCTTGAGCATGCGCTGATGATGCATCTGCTCCTTGAAGAAATTCATTGGCTTCTGGAGCAACATTACTGTTTTCAGCTTCTACCAACTCAGAACTGGATGCTGGGATAGAAGTTTCTCCATTGCTTTCAACAGGTGGCCCTACTGCTACTCCTGTTTCTTGTTGTTCTAACTGAGCTCCCTCCCCTTCAGCTTGGACATCCATGTCATTTGTATTTTCAGAAGGTTTTTCAGGAGTTGGTCTTCTCAACTGGGAAACAAGCAGCTCCTCAAGACCTTGTGGAATAACAGGTGCACTGGAACCACCTCGTTGTTGGCTATCCTCTACCCACATATTGAAACGATGTCCATGCCGGCCACCACTCCTCAGTGACCGGAAAATAGTATCCAGCCGGGATGAAGCATTCTCCAAATTCCTATCTGATAAGATAATATCACCTGCATTATCTAACAATAAGATTAAAAATCAAAAAATGACAGTTAAGTAACAGGCACACTCAGTTTAAGAACTTACCTGATTGTCTAAACGGAGATGGATGCAACGAAGAAGAAGGTTCAGTCAGGAGAGGATGTTGAGAAGGTGCTCCATTATCAACACTTCTTCCTAGAAGATTGTAAATCGATGTCGTCCGCCCTTGGCGTCTAGAACCAAAAACTTCAACAGGCATCACATGCAGAGCGTCATTAGGGAAATTATTTTCCCTACCAAAAACCTCAATATGGTCAAAAACATTTATCCCATTTATACCCTCCTCCAACCTGAGAATTACACCATCTTCGTCATCCTCCTCATCCTCATCCTCTTCCTCCATCACATCTTCATCAAATTCATCTTCGTCAATTTCTTGATCTTCCTGATCTGTGTCAGGATGCGACATGTGATGAACTTCATCTTCATCAAGGTCATGATGTTCTTCATCATCATCCTCATCTTCATCATCGTCTTCGTCAACTTCATCTCCCTCATCATCCTCTGACATCTCATCATCATCATCATCTTCTTCATCAGCAAGGTCATTTTGCCCATTCCGTTGGATGTCAAATCTTATTCCTACAGTTTCCATTCCATTCTCAAGAATGCCAGTTTCTTCAGATTCATGCATGAAGTCATCTTGAGCTCCTGGACCGAAACCTCCATCAAGATCCCCATCATTTTCCATATCATCTGTGACAAATTCTGAGCTGACAGATGTCTGTACTGCATTGAAAGGCCCGACATGATCAGATACAATTTCGTTATGATCAGCAGTCTCTGATGGTTGGAACCTATCAACACCAGCTTCAGTTCGTTCTATTTGGTTCTCATCAGCAGGCTTTTCTAAGTTCTCACCCTTTGTGGAGTCAGAAGCGTGAACATGTTCCTTCGTCACCAACTCAAGAGCCTTAACCATCCCAGTGACAACCTTAGACGAATCAGCATGATCAAGGTCCAAGACACGAAGAGCTTTAGTCATCGATTTCACTAGTCCAACTTCTATGTATGTTGCTGAGGCTTCAGCTGAAATATATGAACCCGTAGGAGAGCGAGCAGCTAGGATATCATTGAGAAGATCAGTATACGCTTGAATATAGCAATCCGGAGGCCTGAAACCAATAGATGATTCTACAAACTCAATAAACACGTTATTGATATCCGTGAAAACCCTCTTCCTCCCCTCTGTTGAGCGTATGCAAGAGGCAACCAAAAACTGGCCAGCCCTGGTTGCTAGTTTCTGCCTCCAGTCGCCGTCAACTTTCTTTTCCTTCTTGTGGCTTCCAGCATAAGGAAGAAACTTGTGAAGAATATGATGAAATATTCCTCCACTGCAAATGTCAGGAGGGCCCATTAGAGGAGGACCTCTGCAGTTGCTGATCTCGGCATCTCTTCGAAGAAGAATAGGCACGGAAGAGGAGTATGTCAAAAGTATCTCGGTCAACAACTTCAGAACAAAAACTGTCTTTGCAAGAGATGCAGAAGCTTCTTGGCCACTGGTCTCATTATTTTCAGGCACTGTCTCAATTGCCTTTCCTTTCCCTTTATTCGCAGTGTCATCAATGTCCATTTTTGATAATGTTGGGGCACCAGAAAACCCATCACCTGAACTGTCATTTTGTGGAGATGGTACATAGGTAATTACAGAATCCAAAAGAAGTTCAATCACGCTTGTAAAACTCTGAGGAGATTTTCGATGAACTTTGGCACTTTTGATATTTGAATCCAAGCCCTTAGCGCTGCCACTCCCAGGAGTCTGAGTGTTAATATCGCATGAAACAGGTTTCCCATCAGCAGATTGACGCTTTTCTTTCTCCTTGGACTTGTCTTTCTCACGATCTTTCAGTAACACAACATATGGTCTATCACCAACCATCTCAATTTGACAAGTGGACTGCGAAGCTTGCATAAAGACCACTGGATCCCTAGAGATGACAGAAGCTAAATTTAGCAGAAAATTGCGTGGAGTCAGCCTTCCATTTGAATGCCTATTTGTTGCGGCCACTAAGCTATGGCGTATCTCAGTTTCCATTGCTTGCTGAAGTGTCTGGGGATCTTCAAGAATATGACGGACTATGGTAGCAGCAATGTTATCAAATCCGGAAAAGAGGCTACATGTCGGTAAAGAAAGCAGTGACGGCAAACCACCCTCGTCGAGAAAGCTCACAGCAACAGCATGAGTTCTGGTAAGTGTAGCACATAGCTGGAGAATCACATGCATGGTTTCAGAAGGAAGTTGCAGCTTAATACACCTACAAGCAATCTCAACAAGTCTTTTCTGCTCCTGAACCCCAATGCCAGGTTGACCTAATCCCAACGTAGATTGCAATTTGTTAGGCTTGTCCTCACCAATAACAAGTGATGATTGATTGGTATCTGGAACATCTTTTTTCAACTGCTCTGGAAGCTCAGAACCCAGTTTCGGATCTACTTGCAATAGACGATCAATTGCAAGAAAAGATGATGTGACCCACTTCGGCACATGCAGTTTCTCCCCTCCTTGTGAACTTGGGTCCCACTGAGAAAGCAAATCAGAAGCAATAGTTACCAGCCCATTTTCCAAGGCAACTTTTCGTGCCACTGCATCCTCATGAAGAACCAGGGCTAGAACATGGAAAAGTGCAGATAGCACATTGCTGGTTCCACTTTCAGAAACAGAACTGCATAGCTTTACATGGTCAATTATGAAGGTAATAACTTTAGCCCTGTATTCACCATCATTTTGGGAGCATATCATTACAAGCAGGTCTCTGATAGGAAAAGCTAGAGATTCTTTCACCTGCAAAAGCCGTGTACACGTTAGTAACAGTTCATCAGCGGAAGCATATCATTATAAGCAGTCCTCTGAAGGAAAAGTTAAAGATTCTTTCACCTGCAAAAGCCTTGCACACGTTAATAACAGTTCATCAACGGGTGGAAGCTGGAGTGCTTCTTCCTCCTGATCTGGGATGACCTCTTTTTCATCATCTTCCATGGCCGACTTCCCAGACCCAAGAGACATAGCAAGAGCTCGAGCAAGTTCATCATCATCTTCTAGGACCTCCTCCGGATGTGAAAACAACCACTCCATTGCCATCTCAACACTATCTGTTCCCACTTGCCTCAGAGCTTCTTCAGCCCTCAACCTGGTAAAGCCCATCTCTTCAATTGTTGATATAGCAGCTTCATTTGGAGGAGGACCACTTGCACGAGTTCCACTGCTGCTAGTAACATTTTTAACTTCCACTCCAGAATATATATGCCTCATGATGGAAACAATGGTCGTAATGAACTCGTAACTGCAGTCACTAAATTGAGGATGAGTCCATATGGGAAGCACTGCCTTCAGAACCATGGATTGGAGAACCTTTACAAATGCTTCTGCATCTCTTGGAAAAGAAATGTTTCCATTTGTAAGAGGCTGTCCAAGCAAATGCTTTGTGAAAGAAGAAATGATCAGGTTTGAAGTGACTAGGTGATCCATTAGTGTACCATAACTGGCCAACGGACCATATATCCAAGAGTGGTCTGCTTCGTCCTTGTCACCCTGGTTAGATTTCAGGTCATCTGTCTCCATGGGGGAGGCTGGGGCTCTGTTGACTGCAAAAAGTAATTGACTTGTAGCTTCAAAAGTGGTCAATACTGCCTGAACAACCCCATGGCCATAGAAGCAGTTCACTAAAATAGCATTGCAGGAGTCTGATCTGTCAAGCAGAATGCCATCTGCAAAATCAATAACCTTACCAAGGAACCTACACTTAGTTGATATGGAAGCCTCTGATTTAGAAGGATCAACATGCCCACCAAAATTCAAGTGTCCCAAGACAATGGAGGCAAAAGTGGAAGCAACGGACTTTGAAGCAGGGGACACATTAAAAGAATCTTCCCGACGACGTGAAGGAAGCAACATAACTTTTCCCAACTCTGAGAATAGATGGCTGATATGATAAGAAAGTGATCTCATCATGTCACAGCACAATGAATAGTATGATCTCTGCTTATCACCTTCCACTTTACTAGACCCACTAACTTCAGAAGAGCCAGCTACATGAAACTGATGGCCAGATCTAAGCAGTGGATTAGAAGAACCATCCATACCAAGCCTCTGCGGACCACCACTTGCACGACCAAGATCTCGATACATGTTTATAAGGTCAAAAAATTGAGATTCAACACTCCATCCAGATGATCTTCGCCTGAGTAAGGGATCAAGTTGCTGCCTAAAAGAGTTGACTCTCTGTTCGTCGCTTTGATCTGCATTTGTTTCTAATTTCTGTGCATCGGTTGTGGAACCAGAACTGTTATCCTCAATGTCAACTGGTGTATCTTCAAGGAGAGCTATCTGCCATAAAACCTCTCGATGGACACGCCCTATATCTTCCAGGACATCCTTGCTATCATTACCAAACTCCATCAGTAAAGCAGCTACCCAACGGTTATCTCTAGATGCAGCAAGAAAGAGAAGGAACTCCACAATAAAAAGGCAAGAAAAAATCGCTTTATCAGGTGTGGACTTCGGAGCCAGCAAAAATGAACCAGATGCCGAATCAAACCCTCCTAGAGCTTTCTTCAAATTTTCCCTAAGAGAGACACAGAAGGCATGTGCCAACGGAGCAGAGTGATGCTGGGTAAAACCCTTAAAAACCACAGTGCTGTGCAAAGCAATAGACATCCCTTCAGATGATTGAGCAATGCTAGGTCGCAACAAAAGCCTCATCAAAGCATCAATCCCCTTCTTCTCAACAAATAATCTACAAGTTTCTGAGTTTTCCATTGTTCTGTGAACAAGTACCATCACATGAAAGATGCACAGCTGAACAAATCGCTCATCGCTGATGCCATCAGAAGTTGAATTGGCTGTACTAACTAAGCTTCCCTGACCTTCACTTTTTTTGTCTTCAGAGTCTGTTTCCATTGCATTACTGCTTTCCCCTTTTTCAGATGACCCAGAACACCCATCATCCCCGAAGGCACCAAGTTTATCAATAACTTCGATTATTAGGTCAACACCAGTGCCTCTCAATGAAGACACATGCCGCAAAAGCTCTTCCACTGCATTTGCCAAAGGGACAACACCCTCGTTCATAGCTAACACATATTTCCTGGAAGTGAAGATGTCTACAAGGAATCGCAAAGCCGTGGTGTCATTAACTGCCTCTAAGCCTTTCGCATTAAGACAGATCGCACCTAACCCACTAGGAACACATGTTATAGCTTTTGAGGATGGAAGTATTCCAGCCGCCACTGAAGACAGAAAGGCTGCAGGAAGACCCAATTCATGCAATGCAGAGAAACAAGTCGGGTCCTTGTGGATAAGTTCATTCATAACAGTCACTGCTGAGAAATAAATGTCCCCCCCAAATCGCTCAACGTTACGAAAAATGGTTGACAAAGAGATGGGCAATGAGTTATCATGAGAGTTATGTGACCTTGAAGAGTTTGCAGGGGCATAAGTGGCAGAACCGAGTGCCTTCAGTAAAGCCTTGATGAGGCGCTTCTGTGCATACAAATGATCATCGTCAAAATTTGATATGTCTTCCACGATCATTGAGTTATCATTTGGACCAGACAAACCAATAACTCTATTTACTTCAATATGTAACCTCTGAGCCAAGAGTTCTACTCCACCCAAATCTTTGAACAGAGAAACAGCAGCATTACTATAATTCATGAGTTTCTGCAGAGCTTTTACAGCAAGACAGACCAGATGCATATGTGCAGACTCAACATCTTGAAGTACAGGCAAGAGTGTTGGAACCATTCCTGAACCTCTAATGGCGCTCCCTGAACTTGAAGAGGATATAACATGGAGCATGTAAAATTGTAGAAGTGCTTCAACCAAAGAAAGAGTTGACGGATCATTAGAACTCTTCATTGACGAAACGGCTTTCTGAAACACATTCAGAAGAACCATGCGGTTCCCCCCAGCAGCGATGATGCTTGATCCACTCAGTATGCGGGCCCGATCATGAGATGATGAATATGCAGCCAACTGTGCAGCTAACGCAAGCATAGCAAGGGTCTTGATGGTTCCAGGGATAGTTTCCTCTGATCGAACAATCTTGATCAACTCGTTTGTGTACTCCGGCTCATTCGCAAAGAAAGACACAATCTCATCATGAGCATCATTAGATTGCACAAGCACAATAAATGCAAGAAGGCAGATCCTGCTATAAAGTCTGCAGGCGCTAGGAGAACAGAAAGACCGGGCATATCTAATTCTGGACAGCAATGAGAACCTGTGCTCTTGAGGTACATTGTATTGCTCGACACACTGCTTCAGCAATAATAAATCATCTTCCTGCTGTGTATGCAGATCAGAAATGTGTATGACACGCAAGTCAGAAGACTTTGTCATGGCACCGCTTCCCTCAGTGCTCTGAGCACTAACCCCATGGAATTCAAAATAAAGGGTTGAACCTAACCTATATTGAGATTTGGCACCTTCCTTATCCACATCAGACAGAGAGGAAGAAGGGTCCTCTTCTATTCTCTCATTTGATGTAATACATGTATATAGACCCAGTCCTTCTTCTTTGCTTCCCCATCCTTGTGCCAGACTGAGAAGATAACTATTTATCGAGCCCAACCCTATCAACTTGCCACTCACATGTAGCTTCGACGGGTTTATCTTCACCAAAGTACAGAGAGTCTCCAAAGTAGCAATAAGAATCTCTGGGTCTGTTGATGCAAGTAAGAGCTTGAAATGCTGGTGCGGTAACATACAGAATAAAATATTAGATGAATACCATGGTCTTGGGGTAAATGAAAGTTCACGAGTAATATAAGAAAACCAAGTAATCTGAAGGATACCTCTACTCCGGCAAATGAACTCTTGTTAGGGCAATTCTCTAGAATTGTTTGCATCACCCTTAAAATCTGCAGGATGGCATGCTTGGGGAAAGCGTCATCATTGTCCAAAATGTTATCAGATAATAGAAGATCTCTCCTATGAGAGATATATGTCTTGAAAAAGGTCTCAAAATGCAAAAAAAGCGGCCTCCAATGGTGAAAATTTCCCTGAAAAATTAGTCCAAATAAGCAACCGAACAGTAAATGGATACAGAAAACAAAAACTCGAACTAGAAATTGTTCATACCTTATTGTACTCCCATCTGAAGCCTGTAAGAGGTATGGCTATATCATGTAATGGAGTCTTGATCACATTATCAATAAAAGTCTTAATTGAAGGAGGCTGTGAATATTAGGGAAATGGTCAGAATTACACGTCCAAGTTAATTACAAGAGATGGGTAAAAGAAGAAGCAAAAGAGAAACTTTAAAGAGAAATCAATGAAGACATTGATCCCAATGACAGAATAAGCAAACTTGTAAAGTGTGTCTATACTATATGAAAGTGATATATTGCTAGAGATAGTAATGCACAACTGTGCTTTACAAGTATGATTGTTTCATAACAAAATTTTAGTGATTGAATAAGCTTCTAATATAACCCATCTTTTTTAATTGGGTAATCAACTAGGCAGAACTGTTCTAGTAAAGGGAATCAATCAACTGACACTAAATACTTAAACCATTCAGAATCTGATTCTCTTTATAGACAATAAACCAATACAATACAGTTAAGTTAGCATTGAAAAGTGTAACAAATAAAATCAATTACAACAACACTACTACATAAACAATAAGAAACAACCTAACTAAAGCCCTAGCATAAAACATAATCAAACCCTAAAAATCCTTAGTAAAGCATGCAAAAAAACAAAACCAAGTAAGAAAAACAAAATACTTACAGGCTCAGACTCGAGCTTTAGAGAAGGACCAACAGCTCCTCCATCACCAGATAAGAGATGCCGCAACCTAGCTGGCAAACTCGATCTCAAGGAAGCCATTAGTAGATCTTCCCTATTTTCTCAGATAACTGTAAAACAACACAAATAAACTTCTCATTAAGAAAAAACCCAAAAATCGATAACTAGGTCATCAATAGATAAGGAAACTGTAATGGAACAAGATAGAAAAACCTGAGTAGGGGTTTCGAGGTGTACACGAGAACGAATAGCACATCCGATTGTGCGACTATTGAGAGAGAATAAAGTGAAGCAGCAGCAAAAGAAGAAGAGAAAAACCCCCAAAGTTGAGAGAGAGAAGAAGAATAGACTCTTTTGAAAGGGGAAAAATAAGGAGAGAAGAGAGACGCAATAATATATAACGACGAGGAGGAGCAAAAATTGAAGCTTCACTATTCACCCGTGTGTTGTATATGGTTCTCAAAAAAAAAAAAAACTGTGTTGTATATGTGCTGTGTAGGGTTTACCTAGGTCTACGCACTTCGTCGCCTCTTTATATTTGGTTAGTGTGTCAGATTTGTGGAACCATCTTAAACCGACATTAGTAAAAGAAGAAAAAAGGGTAAGGCCTTGGCCCTATGATCTTAAACCAGCGTATAGATGTTTAAGCTACACAAAATCGATCCAACCCGATAGGCCGATCCAAACGAATCATGAACTGAATCATTGATCAAACGGTTGACAACATTTTTCATTTTTAAAACCGATAAATTAACGGTACTTATCGGTGGTTGTTTCATCACCGACCGCTCAAACCGAAACTGAAACCTCAACTGTTGGATAGTAAAGGAGTAGTAACCCTAGTTAGTATGTCGGCGTTATTTTAAGATGTTCATTTTCATCCGTGCCTCTCCTTTCTTCCTTTCCCTCTCTGTCTCTCCCTCTCCACTATTCCCTCTTTCTCTTTCTGAGCACTTGTATTCTAATTTATTTTCTTTAAACATGTGAATCAAATAAGGAGCAGCTTCAAGGTTGTCTAGTATTGCTTGTATAAACTTGAACTCGTCAAGATGTCGATCACATCAAGATCTGGAAACGTGATAAAAGGATAAATATCAATTGTCCTCGTCGTCGACTACGTTATCACCTATATCGTTTTATGCAAGTATGTTCGAATTTGAGTTCATGTATATTCTATTCCTCTGTGATATATACTATATCTGTATGATTCCAAACTAAGAATTATGATATATTGGATCGTAAACAAATAAATATGGTTAATGAAGCTCAAATAAATTTTTACAAGAAAAAACTGAAAAACCTCTTGATCTTTTTGCAGTTTATGGAAACCGACCAAACCGAACAAGTTACTGACATAACCGGTAACAAACCGAACCGATTTATAAATTGGTTTAAACGGTTTTTTATTCTAAAAACCGACAAGGTACGGTTCAGTGATTGGTTTTGTTAAAAACCGCACCGAACCGACTGTTTTGTGCACCCTTATTTAAGCCTATGTAATATCTCATATCTAGTTAATAAGATATTTCGCCTTTTTCTCCTAATTCTCTATATTTTTCATACTTTTCCCTTCAACACGTTATCAGCACGACTTTATCAATGTGCAAAAGAAAAAAAGAAAAAAATGTATAATTCGTGATTGACGATGAAATACCCCATGAAGATTAACGTGGTTATGATCCTGTGAGCTTACCATCATGGATGCGTTACCAGCTGTACCCTTTTAACAGAAGAATTTTGTATTCATAGTGTATATGCACAAAATTACGATAAAACATAGAGATTTAACCGTTAGATTTCCACGAAATTTGAATATATTATGTCCAATTACGTCATAAACACTCGTATGAAATTTCATAGCAATCGAAACCCTCTTTCAATCAAGTTGTCTAGGTTCAGAAAAACCATATTTTAAACGACATCGTAATACCGTGTTATTTAGAATTTTAACAGTTGGGTTGTTCTTAAATTTTGTTATATATTTAAGATCAATTTTATGTATCTCCCATAAAAGTTGCATAAAGATCTAACCATGGAAAATGCTCGAAAGTGTGCGATTCCAGTTGTGCCCACATAAATGTAATCTAAAAGAGTCTTACGGAGTTATACAAAATTTTGTTTCTAACCGTTGAATTATCTTGAAATTTTAGTATGTTTATGATAACATGAAGATGAATCTCCGTAAAATTTTCATCATGATCGAAATATGATATCATTATTTATTGATCGGATCAGTTGAACGACGAAATTTTCAATCATTAGGGTTAACAGTGTGTTTCGGGCATACGTTAATAATTTCAAATTTATTATCAATAGGAGCGAATATTTCATATGTAATGGACCATATATGTGCACTTTTGTTGACCATGACCTAGACAACCCAATGGACCGGGCATTGACCAAAAAGTTTATTGTTTTTTGGCTAAACCAACTCTGCTCGAATTTGACCTTTTTGGACTCAGAAATACTTGAGCACCATTAAAGGGTCTCTGGTGTAAAAGTCGTTTATGTGTATAATGATTATAGTTCCATCATGAAACCTTATATTAATAACGATCTGTCATTTAAAGGTGTAGGCATAGCTTCGACAGTTATAAGGCAACATATTCATCTTAAATTTGGCACTTCTAATATTATTCAAGGTAATTCTTTGATAATGTTGGTCCAAGTTTTGAGCAAATAGGAAAGTTCATGATAAATATATATACAAGATATCTTTTATTTTCGGTCTTTTCTGGAAAATATATTTTTATTTTCGATCTTAGTTCCACTTTACCCAGTATAGGTATCAATGAAATATTGATTTATTTTGGTATTTCAGAATCTTGGATTACAGGTTTCTCGGTTGATATAAAATTACTTGAACAAATTTGTTCTTTCACGAAAAGTTTGTTTTTCAAGATGGGTGAAGATGCTATTGATATCGATTATCAATTACAGAGGCTTGAAACATATTTCCCAACTAAAATTGAGTGTTATTTCTCAAAAGAACATAAGAGAGATCGGTTGTTCCTTGAACTTATGTTCATGCTTATGCGGGTGATCAGTTTTTGACCCTGATATGATATAGATATAGAAGTAGGTACCAAAAGAATATAAACATAAACGTATTGCAATAGAGTTTCTGATTTTATTGCTTTAGAGAAGAACTTACAATGTTTACCTTTAGGTTTACTTCCTGCCCTAGGTATTGCTTCTTCCTATTGGTTTGTTTTCTGTTCGTACTCCTCTAGTTTTCTGTTGTATCTTATACAAGCACTCAAGGTACCTATTTATAGGTTTGAGACTAAGCTAAAACTAGCAATACACAGAACGAGTAATTTTCTCTATTTTTGTAACCTTCTAGGAATAGAACTCTATTGTTCCTTCTAGGAATAAAACTCTACTTCTAGAATTACTTGGAGAGTAATTCAGGGGTATTTTAACCTAGGATTGGGGTATTCTAATGGGCCCTAAACCCTAAAACGGATCAACCTCCCCCATTAGGAGGCTTTTGGTCCCTCGAAAGCATTGAACCAAGAGGTGGGGATATTTAGCTTGCAGCTGCTCTCTTGAGTACCACTTCGCATGCTTAAATTTTTTTCCCTTAAGGCAGACTTGGAATAACTCTTGTGCTCCTACTCTAGACATCCTTGTCTTCTGCTTCTACTTCGCCAGGAATTAAGTTTTGCACAAATGGTAATAGTGGCGACTCATTTTGCTAGTCAAGTAACAAATGTTCAAAAAGCTTAAGATTCTCGGCATTTGCTGTAGAATATATCTGCATATAGCTCGGGAGATCTAGTTTAAAAACATTATTTCCATATTATTCCAGAATTCGGAATGGACCATAGCGTATAGGTTTCAACTTCTTGTTCGGTCCTTGTGATCGGCCTTTCCCAATAGTCAACCAAACTAGATCCCCAATCTTGAAAGTGTGTTGAGTCTGATGTTCATCGTGTCGCTCCTTGTATCGTGCTTGTGCTTTCTTAAGATTGTGACGAACCTTTTCATGAATCGGTTGAATACACTGGATAAATTTCAGTGTATCAATGTCTTCTGTTTTCTCGCTATCCTTAGGAAACACTAGATCGAACGGCGACCGTGGTACGAATCCATAGCACACTTCGAATGGTGTTTTTCCAGTTGAACCATGCAGGGCTCTGTTATAACAGTACTGAATGTATGGAAGATTTTCATCCCAACTTCGAGGTCTTTGTTGATTAAACCCTCGCAATAGTTGAACAATAGTTCGGTTGACAACCTCTGTTTACCCATCTGTTTGCGGGTGAAACACTGTAGACCTTCTCAAGGTAGTATCCAACAATCTTCACAGATTTTTCCAAAAATGGCTCAGAAACCTGGTATCTCTATCACTAACGATACTTAGTGGTAAACCAAAGTGAACAAACACCTTTTGTAAAAACTCTTGTGATGCCCCTTCCGCTGTAATTGTCTTCTTGCATGGAATCATAACTTCTATATTGCTGAAACGATCCACTATAACAAAAATATAGTCATTTCCCTTCTTTGTTGTTGATAAGCCTTCTTTGTTGTTGATAAGCCACCAACGAAATCCATAGATATGCTCTCCCATGGTCTGGTCGGAACTGGTAAAGGGGTATACATTCCGAGTTTCCTATTACTGGGATTGCTTGTACAACATATGACGCACCCTTTGACAAACCTCTCGATGTCATCAGTCATACTACGCCAGTATACATGACGGCGTAGGTTTGCAAGGGTCTTTTGAACACCAAAATGGCCTGCTACCAATGACGTGTGTGTTTCACGTATTAGTGAGAGTCGGTGTTGTTTTGGAATACACTTGTCTTCCTTGTACAATAATCCATCTTCAACATGGTATCCAAAGTTGTTAACTCCACTTCCAGCCTTAGTTACAAGATATTATTGAAATTCTGCTTCCTCCATGTAATTCTCCTTGTATAAGTCTATTCCAGAGGGTTGAATCTGCATGACAACAGCAACCATCTTGGATGGAGGTCTTGAGAGGAAGTCAGCTAGTTTGTTTGTCACCCCTTTCTTATACTTGATAAACAACCTATATTGTTGCAGGTAACCCATCCACTTAAAGTGTCTCGTTTGTTGGAGCTTGCTTTGTGTGTGGAGATACTTCAAAAGTTCATGATCAGTATGAATTACTGTTTCTTTTCCCTATAAATAGTGTCGCCACTTTTTGATAGCTTTAACTATTGGATACAGATCCTTGTCATAAGTTGGATAGTTTAGAACGGCTCCGGAAAATAATTCAGAATGATAGCATACAGGTTTACCTCCTTGTAGTAGAACAGCCCCCATTGCATAACTTGATGCATCGGTTTCCACTTCAAATGGCAAGCGCATGTCAGGGAGGGTGAGAACTGGTGCTTCACATACCTTCTCTTTCAATTATTTGAATGCTTCTTTCTCTTTTAATCCTCGTGTGATAGCCTTGTCCTTAGATAATAATCGTAATAACGATGTTGTTATACTTGAGTAATTCTTGTTAAATTTTCTCAAGTATTGTGTTGCTCCGATAAAACTACGCAGCTCTGTTTGTATTATTGGTGGTGACCATTCTCTTATCGCAGACACTTTACTTAGGTCAATTCGAATCTCTCAATTACCTACTATGTGTCCTAGATAGTGCACTGATTTCTTAACAAACTCACACTTCTTCATATTCAACTTCAGCTGTGAAGATTGGAGCAGTTGTAAAAGTGTTTTTAGATGTGAGAGGTGTTCTTCCCATGTTTGACTGTATATCAATATGTCATCTAGGAACACCTTTGCAAACTTATCTAGCACTAGTCTTAAAGCTTCATTCATTAGCCGCATAAAGGTTGCTGGAGCATTTGTTAACCCGAAAGGCATAACTAACCACTCGAAAAGCCCTTGTTTAGTTTTAAACGTAGTCTTCCAAACATCTTCTTCTCTCATGCGAACTTGATGATATCCCGATTTCAAGTCTATCTTGCTGTAGTGTTTAGCACTTTTTAGTTGATCGAACAAGTTATCAATACGTGGCAGAGGGTACCTATTCTTAATAGTTATCTTATTGAGTGCACGATAATCAATACGCATGCGCCATTCTCCATCTTTCTTTGGCACCAGAATAATTGGAGACCCTGCTGGCGATGAACTTGGCAGAATCAACCCTTTATCTAAAAGTTCTTGCACCTGTCTTTTAAGTTCATCTGACTCCATAGTAGACTGTCGATAAAGTCCAAAATTCAGCACAGGAGCATCTGGTTGTAACTGGATTTCATGTTCCACCTGGCGTTTTGGTGGTAACTTCGTGGGTTCTTGCATTATGTCTGCAAAACCTTCCAGCAAGTGTTGTAAATCTTTCTTTTCAACTTCAGTGCACTTCCAATTGCCTGCATGCTTATGTTCATCTGGTTTTTCTTCAACTGGTCGAACCATAATTAATGCAAACTTCTGACATGCATTTACCAAATGTTTGGTTCGTTGTGCATTTAAGAGTTGGAGTTTCTTCTTTTCTTTAGAAGCTAGAATGGGGAAACCTTTTCCATCTTTGTCCAGCCTCTAAATATTTTCACGTCGAAAGAACCTTGCATCCCTGTCCCATAGGTAAGGGCTACCAAATATAACATGACAAACATCTAATGGAACTACGTCACATGTTACCTGATCTTTGAATTTATCGTCAATGGAGAACTAAAAGGTGCATTCGGTATTCACTTGCAATTCTACATCTTTTTTAACCATCCTAACGGGTATGGTTTAGGGTGTGGCTTGGTATTCAACTTTAACTTATTCACAAGATGTTCAGAAATTAAATTACGATGGGGCCCACTGTCGAATAAAGTAAGGACTGATGTCTTTTCAATTTTTGCATACACCCAAAATAACTTTTTCTTGGTTGATTCCAGCTGTGTTGAAATTGGACCAGTTGCTTCTTCTTGTAACGCAACTGTTACTCCCTTTCTTGCCATCATTACCACCTTGCCATCAGTTTGTGAAGATCCGTCGATTATCTCGTCTTCCTCTTCCTCTTGTTCATTGCACATGGTTGTGGTAGCTTGTTCGCGTTCTTTCCACCATGCTGGTTTCAACTCCGGATGTAATTTCCAGCATCCCTCCCTAGAGTGTCGATCTGTCTTGCAATTCTCACAGTATTGGTTGTTTTTGCTTGCAACTACACGATTTTCCTCCCCTTTATTTGGACAGTCTTCAGAACATCTCCTTCTCCAGTTCTTGGTTGCTTTGCTCCGAAAGGTTGGTTTTCCATCTCGATGTACATAGCTTTCTTGCAGGCATCATCAATATCAACTACTGAAAATAGTGCAAGCTATGTCCTTATAGAAAAAGGTAATCCTCCTTTATACTTCTCAATGGTTTCTGGATCTCTCATGTTCACATTCAATGTTATAGCTTGCTTGCGAAATTCAGTAGTGTATTCTTGCATGTTCTGCTCTTTAACTTGGCGCAAAAACTGCCATCGTTCGCGTAACCTCTCTCTATAACCAATAGGATAGAACTGATTTTGGATAGCCGTTGTAAACGGCTGCCATGTTGTCACTGGAGTATCCAAACCTGGCGTATATGCTTGCCACCAAATAAGCGCATGACCATCGAGTCTAAGTCTAGCGAAACTTATCCTTTGCTCCTCACTGAGTCCCTTAGTATTGAAATAAACTTTTAAGGATTTGATCCAGCCATCTAACTTTTCAGGGTTTAAATCTCCATTATATGTAGGGATTTTGATTCTTGCCTCCACTTTGAATGGTGTATTATCGGCGAGATTTGATTTTTTATGTCCTGAAGTAGAACCATCTGTTGACATGGATTGTATAGGTTGTAGTTTTTTAAACACCTCTGTTAAAGTAGCTAGATCATCTTTCATTGATTTCATATCTTCCTCTAACTTTTCCATGGTCTTGTCTTGTGGATTTGAAACTGAAACTCTTATTCTTTTGTCAATATCAGGATCTAATGGTAATATTGTGTTACCCTTGGAATGAAGCCCTTCCATTCATTGCCGGAAACATTGCTTAACTACCTTATAGCTCTAGATACCACTGATCAGTTTTTGACCCTGATATGATATAGATATAGAATTAGCTACCAAAAGAATATAAACACAAACGTATAGCAATAGAGTTTCTGATTTTATTGCTTTAGAGAAGAACTTACAATGTTTACCTTTAGGTTTACTTCCTGCCCTAGGTATTGCTTCTTCCTCTTGGTTTGTTTTCTGTTCGTACTCCTCTAGCTTTTTGTCGTATCTTCTACAAGCACTCAAGGTACCTATTTATAGGTTTGAGACTAAGCTAAAACTAGCAATACATAGAACGGGTAATTTTCTTTATTTTTGTAACCTTCTAGGAATAGAACTCTATTGTTCTTTCTAAGAATAAAACTCTACTTCTAAAATTACTTGTAGAGTAATTCAGGGGTATTTTAACCTAGGATTAGGGTATTCAAATGGGCCATAAACCTAAAGTGGATCAGCGGGACTAAAAAATTGCCCGAGAGTAACTTGAAGCATCTGAAAGAAATGAATAATGGCTTGAATCTAAATTTTTGCAGATGATTGTTTATCTTAACCTTCTGAAAGCACGGCTTAATCAATTGAAATAAAAAAACAATCTCAAGAAAATCACTGAAGGAACTTACATGAACAACCAGAGAACTTCATATAATATTAAGTTAGATGCCTTTTTGCTTAATCATATATCAGACTATCAATTGTTGATCTATTTAAATAAGGTCTATTTACAGGTATCAATGATGAGTTTTATTTTATAAATCTTGTGTTAATCTTTTGATAGTTTGTGCATGTTGTGATTTTTATGTCTCTTTTCTTTCGGTTTTATGAGATTTACTTTCGTTTTTTACTAACCCTAATGTTCCGATCTCATAATATGTTTTGTCATATGATTTTGCAATTTTTTGATTTAGCATATTTCAGATCTAACCTATATGGTTGCTTTATCAAATAATCATAAGTAGATATGATTAAACTAATCATGTGTGAAATCACGATTATACTATTATCGTTTTATATTACATAAGTTGTGTATTTAGTATCCGTACGAGTTTTGGTTTTAGCTTTTTATTTTGGCACGCAATTGCTAATATCTTGTCGAACTTTCTCTGGTAAAGGTTGTCTCTATTTGTTATTCTTTTGTCTTGCAGGGAATAACAAACAATGCGGAAGAGTTTGACATCGACCTGGTGCTTAAACATCATATCTTTATGGGGTGAGTGGTTGTGGAAACCGAGGGAATAATTATTCTGCTAATCTCTTTCCTGATATATAAGTTAGTTTCTGATCTTTGTTTGACATATCAAAGTAAGGTAACGATTATTGTTTGGTTAATCATTTTCCTGTTAAGAAAAGCTGATTTAATGCATATTCTCTCTTGCTTAATGAGATAAGGTACAATTGTTTATTGGTAAGAAAAACCACGTCATTTCTGATTTTTGTTTTTGCTTAACAAAAAGAGGTTCAATTATTTTAGTATAATTGGTTCCTGATAAGGAAAACTAAGTTAAATCTGATCTTAGTTTATGCTTATGAAAACAAGATATGATTATTCAAGTCTAATCGGTTCATGATAATAAAACTAGTTATTTAACCTAGTTTAGACTAATCAAAACTATGTACAATTATATTTATATAATTGGTCCCTGATAGGTGACTAAATTAATTCTGATCTTAGTTTGACTTATCAAATTAAAGGGAAAATTACTTCGGGTAATTGTTTCCTTGATAAGAGGCTACAACAAGTTACTTAGGTATTATTGGTTTTAGTGATGCTTATCTAAAATGGTATGTTAACCTTATTACTTAAATCTCTTATAGGTTGTATTGAGTTCTTATGAATTTGAAGATTCTTTTAAAATACTCATACTTTTTCGTTACTTTGTCATTTTTGTGACAAAAAGAAGAGAAATTTTTGGAGTATACGGTGAAAATCACCGAGAAAGGATGTACATACCATAAAGTATATATCTAACAAAAAGAGTAAACCATTGATTAAGGGGGGAAAAACATATCATCATGTTGTGCAGTAACATACTACAAAAGTAAATAACAAATATGTTCAGACTGAATATATACTTAGCTTTACTTTAGGGGAGTAATGTTATTTGTTATTCAAACGCTTCAGCAACGACATTTATTTTTGAATATCTGAAGGTTATTGTGTTGTTGAAATTTATAATCAAGCGTATGAAGAATGAGTAAGGAGACTGTTATGTAATGTAATGTAATATCTTTATCTTTTAATTCTTTTATTCTCCATATGTATTAGAATTTTGTCACTAAAGTTGACAAAGGGAGAGATTGTTAGAGCATTGCTTGGTTAAACCCGCCAAGCATTGGTATGCCAAGGTTGGTTGTCATATTTTAGTATCAAAACTCGAAAGTCGCTTGATTAAATCACTAGATCCACTTTGTTAAATTAGACTAGGAAGTCTAGAAATGTTGAGACATACAAGTATTAGTCCAAAGACTCGAAGATTATGAAGACGATCGACATCATATTTCTATTCGGCGTTAGTAATACAAGACTTGATTTGTTTTAATTTCTATCTTCGTTACTTCAAGTCATTTAGGTTGAAAACACAACATGCAAAGTTATATATATATGAAACTTTGGTATTAGAGACTTGACCATATCTCTATGATCAAACTGTCAAGAAAGAATAGACAAGTTGTATTACAACTTTGTGTATATTGAATTATGAAGTATAACATCTATCTTTTGAACTTCGTAATTGCGACATAGACACTATCTTTGTAACTTGTTACTAGATTATGTAGTGAACCTAGGATTGATTACATGCCTAGAAAAATATGTTTAACGACACGAGTTAAGGAAGTAGACTTGCGAAACTTGTTTCGTGGTTGAAAGAAATCAATGGGATTAATGGTCTGATTCCTATTGAGGATCTATAGCAGGACCGATCCCTGTTGGGAGATCTGTAACAAGATGATCCCTGCATTGGGGATCTATAGCAGGAACGATCCCTATTTGGGATCTCTTGCAGGACAGGACCCAATAACATATCTTGCATTTCTGGTTTTACATATTCTTTAGGGTTTGTTAAATATAGAAATATGAGTTGTTATTAAGGAAAGTTCAAGGTGTCGACATAATTGAGTAATTTGAACACGTGTTAAATAAAAAGGAAAGGGTACTAAGTACACCACCAACTTTTTCGCTCGACAACCTGTCTGGACAAAACCTAATACAATTGCAAGTAGACCAACTTAATGATCCTTGACAATATGTTTATAAAGTTTATATCTTTATATCTTCTCAATTAGAACTTATAGACTCTGGATTCCGTGAACCTAATTGTTAAGAAGAGTGCTTGGACGATCTGAAAAATCAATATCCAAGATCAATCTAGTCGTATCCAAATAATTGAATCGGAATTCTGCCAAGTAATAAAATATTTAATACACAAGTTTTACGAGAAAGAAGTCTCGTAATCGATCCCAATTATATGGACATATCTACTAGGATTGAATACGTACAACTTGTGTAGATCCAATTGTAAAGATAAATAATATAAGAGTTATTTTGTAAAAGGGTCGTATGTTTTTGACTATATTAGGGTATGGGTCATAAAACATGTCGCCGATGTGTTTGGGTCGTAGACTGACAAAAAACTACCTTGATTGTCTGTATTTGTTACTAAAATTCCCTTGCTAAAATGATTAATGACATCATATATTGAACATCGTTTAAAACCCCAACCAAAAACATCTTCTTCGGTATTATCTCTTCTTCTTCGTTCAATCTTGTATCCTCCCCTGTTATTGCATATAAGATTTATCACCACTATATCTCTAATAACCGTAGCAACCTATGAAATAACTAAATCTGCACCAATACATTAAATTACTTTCCTCCGATCAATCCTTTGCATCGTAATAAAAAAAAATAAAAAAAAAACTTACTTGAAATTAGGGGTGTGCTACTTGCTTTTTATACGCAATTGAATCTAAAATTGGTTTTTTCATCTTAGGTACCAACTTTCATTTCACTGTCTGCAGAGAAATTGAAAAATTGCATTCAAAGTTGAACTTGAAAAGCTTTAGAACTTTTCATAAAGATAAGGATTCTCATTCAAGTCTTTTAAGGTAAAATTGAATTAGTAACACTTTTGTCCTAAGTAATTCACATAACTCTTCAAAATTTGATGAACTATTAACTCTTGTTCCTGAAATTCAAGGTATCTAACAATTAATTTATTAATTGGTTTTCTGACTTTCCTCCTTGCTTTCATATTCAACAAATTAGGTTTTCGTAATTCTCTCATTCGATCTATGAAATAAATATCTTTTACAATCTCATTTCATATTTTATTTCATGAGTATGGATTAATTTATTTAAAGGCATAGGTCTTTGCTTTGTTGCAGCAAGGCATTTATGATTTTAAATGGTGGGGATTCACTAGTAGGTTATCAGTTGTGTTTATATGGAATTATGGAATGATTTCACAAATGTAATATGTTGAGATTGGGTTTATGAAAAAGTCAAATTCGTTTTCTTTTAATGATGTTATCATATCTAAATTTTCTCTTGGAACTCCATTATAGCCATTCATGGACAGAAGTAGCAAAGAAGATGGAAAATGATGGAAAAATGATATGCTTGATAATATTTAAACGGTAACGTAGTCAATTGATGGTCAAGGTGTGTGGAAAAATAAAAATAGTCAACTAACGATTTTTTAACGGTCTTAGGTTAGTCTACGACCGAAACACATCAACAATATTTTTTATGACCAGACCCTAATATAGACAAAAACATACGACCCCTTTACAAAATATCTCATAATATAACGTGGAAAAGGAAAAACATAAGACAACAGAAGTTTTGTTAACGAGGAAACTGCAATATCAGAAAAAACCCAGGACCTCGTCCATTTTTTAACACCAAATTTTATTAAGCCACTACAAACACTAGCTTATTATCAAACTTTGAACTGGAATATAGTTGAGGCCGAATCCACCCTCCAAGCGATCCAGTTATAGTCGTGCTCCTTATGTCTCGTGAACCTCGCAAGGCTCTATGCAATTGATTCCATTAGGTGACGTCCTTACAACATAAGACTTGCTTCAACCTCAGTGAAGACGTTTAATACCAATCTGTCTCTAAATGATAAGCCTATTTGATTTCCATTTAGAGCAAATATCAAGGCTTGGAAATTTGTTTGCAATAGACAAAGCTAGCAAACCTCACAAATCCGAACAACTTACACTCACTTAGATGAGAATCATGGATACTTTACCACCTCTTAGGAATCATCTTCAACTTATCAAAAGAATAATTTTCGGATATCTATCTTGAGGAATCACAAAGTTTGGGATGAAGAAAGCTTTGTGATTATTATCTTTCTGACCTGAAAGAGATTACGAGAACCTCGATAAAAGAAAACAAAATCAGGATACACGAACTATTAAGATAAAGATAGTCGGACCTGGCTTCATGAATCCGCAAAAGGGAGTATTTTAGTCGTATACCTAATTATGTTTCTCGTAGGAAACCTATGTCAATAGAGGACGACTCTAGCTATCAACTAGGACACAAAGTGTCGGGGATTGGATTTATTTAGTTGAAAGAGCATCTATATATATAGTTTTCAAGACCGAGGGTTGCTTAGAATTCAATCTAAGATAACTTGAGAATCAAGCAAACACTTTATGTATTTAGATGAAACTCTAATTAGGATTTAAAGTTAGCATGTGAGAAATTGTTTTGAAATCACATTAGAAGAATATACACATTGTTCCGGTTACGGAACCATGTATAATGACCGTTCTTTGGAAAATATGCCTTGTGAAATATAAGCAACTTGATGTTCATTTAAACACTTAAGAATTTAGTCATGATACACATAAACAAGTGTTTTAGCGGTCAATGATGTCTTAGAGGTGTTTAATAGAGTCATAGAAATGTTAAATATATTTGGAAAATAAGTATTTTAGCATCTTCTAAATTCTACTGGGACTGTTGGTGAAACGATTCGTGAACCGTAAGGCTAAAACTCACGAATCAGGGTGCTACGGTTCGTGA
Organism: Papaver somniferum; assembly: GCF_003573695.1. Classification (NCBI taxonomy): domain Eukaryota; kingdom Viridiplantae; phylum Streptophyta; class Magnoliopsida; order Ranunculales; family Papaveraceae; genus Papaver; species Papaver somniferum. Next base: position 166,516,420 of record NC_039359.1, on the reverse strand, counting down.
ACCGGGTTTACCAACCCTACTCGTCTTGATAACTCAGATGGCTACGGTTCGTGAATCGGGTTCGCCAACTGCTAGCCTTTTATACCAACTTGAAAATTCAGTTCACCACAGTTCATGAACCGGGTTCACCAACCCTACTCGGCTTGATAACTCAAATGGCTACGGTTCGTGAACCGGGTTCCCCAACTGCCAGCCTTTTATACCAACTTGAAAATTCAGTTCACCATGGTTCGTGAACCGGGTGCATGAATTGTCCCCAACTGAACTACGGTTTGCGAAGTTCACCAACCTTCCCTGTATTTATGAAACTTATATATCTTCGGTCTGCGAACTAGTTCACTAACCTACCATGAGCAGAAATATCAGAAGTTCTGAATTACTCTCTTTTGATGTTTGAAACATTCCCAAATGATAAAATCGTTTGCGTGAGCAATATTCAATTGATCCACAAATTAATTCTTGAACAATAATATTGTTAAGGACCTATGAACATTTATGCTTGAATCATACTTCGAGATGTTTAGCAAGACAAGCTTGACTCAGAATTTCTTCTTGGCGATAAATTTACTATAAGTCATACGACATAGTCTCAAATGATAAAATGGTAAGATAGTGAGTAAAACAGAATGTTCCAGTCTTCAAATACCATAATAATGAGATTCTCCAAATGTCTTCGCTGATCTTCGGTCTACGAGGGTGAAGTCTGATACTCAACTACCAAATTCTAACCTATTCTGAGACTTGACTTAGTAGACTAAAAATTAAGATACTGTTTTGATCATCTAACATTAACAACAATCTTTGGATATCAAAACTCGCAGTTTCAACCAAGCATTGCTCTAATACTAAATTCTTATTCTTTCATTGTTCAAAGATATTCCTTGATACTCGAGATGAGATACCAAGCCGAAATATATGAGAATCTTATTTTAGGGTTTTCGAATTTATGTTTTTATTTTCCTAATAAGTAAAACATATATGTTAGAGCATAGCTCAGTTGAACTCACCAAGAGTGTGTATGTAAAGTTTGGTTTTCATATTTTAGTATCAAAACTCATCTAGAGTCGCTTGATTAAATACTAGAGTCAACTTCGTTTAGGATAGGCTAGAAAGTCTAGGAATGTTCAGACATACAAGTATTATTCCGAAGACCTGGAGAATGTGAAGAAGTAACAAAGTACAACGACGACATCATCCTTCCACTTGAGTTTAATAATATTCACTTGAACTGTTTCATTCCTAATGTATCTTTTAACTCGTGTTATATTGAAAACATAACTGCAAAGCTGTATATACTGTAATATTGTATATTACTTTAGCGGTATGACATGATCATAATAGTATGATCATAGTATTAAGGAATTAGACTACGAAGTATAACGCTTATATTTTGAACTTCGTAGATATGAAATCGACATAATCTTGTATATATTGTCACTAGAATTTCACCCGAGCCGAAAATACACGGCCTCTATAATAAGTAAAAGAAGAATTATGTCAATTTTAACCCTTCTATTTTTTGTTGGATATATATATATATATAGTGATAATATTTTTCCATGGTTTTGCTAGATTAACCGTAATAGTTGTCTCGAAAAAAACACCGAGTGAAACATGTAATGCGACCAATTGAAAACCTTCACTATCCCAATAGTAGATCCATTACCCTATAATCGTTGAGTTTTTTTCGGGTTGTTTTTAGAGCAAATTGCAGTCAGCCTGTACAATTGTTTCTCTTGTATTATAACTAACTTATTTCCACATTAAAAAATCAATCACAACTTCCATAATAATTTACTTGTGTTCTGACGACATATATTAAGAATTGCCCACTACCTGACTACCACACCGACCACCTGCACTACCACCACCAGAATCACCCATCACCATACTTCATCACTATCGTCACCGGCTTCCATGGACCACCACTCACAAATACCAACCGATTGGTATGATTAATAACAAATTTATTATTTATTTAATCATAGGACATTTATAAGGAAAACACTAATAAAATATTTCATGATAAAAGTATATTTACTAATATAGTTGTAAGACATTTATAATGAAATATTAATAAAATATTTAATGAAAGTTCATTTAGGAAGATAATTATAAGATATTTATGATTGTAAGAAGATATTATAATAAAAGATTAATAAAATATTTAATAAAAGTTTATTTATGAAGATAATTATAAGACATTTATGATGTAAGACTAATACAAATATTTATTATAAGAAATTAATGATACAATAATGATGTAAACAACCATAATCATTGATTTAGCTTCTCCCTAAAGAATTTTGGCCGCTCTTTATCTTTCCTAACTTGTCTAAACTTTGTTTTATATTCTAGACTAGGTCTCAACCCGTGCCGTAACGACAAGGGAAAGGATATGTGTTTCAAATGTATCCATCGGTTCATACATGTCGTAGTTGTCTGTAAAGAATCGAACCGATCAATCCAGGTCTAAATGTTTTGAGGAGTTGGTTAATAAACATGTCCTTATCCTCGAATCTTTTAATATTATGTATGTAAGTCATGCAACCCTTTGGGACAAACATAGTTAATCGTTAGAGCAAATCCTATAAGTAGCATAACATTACTTCGTTCACTACTTCAAAAAATATCATAAAAGGTCATTTACCAAACTTGTAAACTGAAAACACCTAAAATTACTTTAAAATCAATTAGATTAATCTTGCAAATTCTATTAGCATTATAATTTAATTTTTCTCTTTGATATAAATTGTTGGCTTCCCAATTTACATAGGTTTGTGTTTATTCATTTTCCTAAAATTTATAATAATTGAAAAGACGAGGGTACCCAAATACACCACAATATTTTTATTTGATCACAACCTATTCAATTTCTACCGTGTATAAACCTCTTGAAGATACAATCACTCAAGCAATATTTCAACACAATGTCCACTTGAAATAGGGTTAGTCTGGACTGGCCAAACAATATGAGAATATCAAAGTCAAGTGGAGAAATCCAATACACTTTGTGTGACCGTCTATGGATATGAAATCGAGACAATACTATAACAAAGTGTTCACTTGATAATAGTACGGTGTAACCGAAACCTTATAAGATAAATATCAAGTGCCTAGTTAACGTACAAGTGTATTTACTTTAATTATAATATAAAAACAATTATATGCGGAAATAAAGTAAAGCACATACCAGAATTTTGATAACGAGGAAAACTACAATCTTGTAGAAAAACCCCGGGACCTAGTCCAGTTTTGAATACTCAATGAATTAAGACGCTACAAAAAGTAAACCTGCAACTTCGTGTAGAAAATACTAAGTAAACTAAAATCCTAGTTACTCAGCTTCAGCAGTATTCTTGTTTTGATAATATCTAGCAGAACCGAAGTTCTCAATAGATATTTGTTTTGATAATATATAGCAGAACCGTAGTTATCAATAGATATTTGATACTAGATATCCTAGCAAAAAAAGTGTTCTCTTTATGACTAAATCTAATATATCTTCTTAATGGTTCTCACTAACTTTTTCTACCAATCTTTCAACTGGAAAGACAAGATTCCTTTGGATCGTATTCCAAACAGTGAGAATAAATTGTTTGGTAAGAAAACTCACTTTATAATCACAATACCGAAATATATGATACAAGCACAGTTAAGGATCTTTTATTTTTAAGATCTGTTACCAGATCCGAAGCTCCTTGATTACAAGATCAAACAAGACAATGATTACAAAAATAATCAGTCTTGATTACAAGGTTTACGATGAGATCACAAACTGCTTGTTGATCTAAAAAGGGTTATGTTTATTGAAAATAAACAACCACTTAATTCCGAAAAATCAAGTCACAGAAAGTTACACCAAGATCAAAACACAAGAACAAAAGTCTTCAAATCTTCAAAGTCTTCAATCTTCGATTTAATCTTCAAAGTAACAACCTGCATCAACAAATTCCTTATTGATTTGTCGCACGGAACGAAGTCTATTAACAATGACAAATCAATGAATCTATCTTATGGATCTAGAAAAACTTAGATCCGTAGAAACGTTAAATCTTTGATCTAGTTTGAGTGAGCCTTATATCAGAAGAGAAGGTTCTCAAGAATAAACAAACCAGGTGCAATAAAGGATTCAACAACCGTTAGTCAATCAAATCAATAATCGAAAATCAAAATAACAATGCAATCATATAGTTTCCCACCAACGGTACTAAAAGAGATTCTCAATCCCAAAGAAGTCTTTAAACCGAGCGGTTGTAAGAGATTTCGCCTAATTAGGTTACTTTCCTCTCCGAATAGGCGGCTCCACCAGTAACAACACAACTAGGTAGTTTTGCTGGCTCTGAGGATTAGTTTGCTCGAAATGCAAACTTCAATATTTATAGACCAAGGAAGTTTGGACACCAAGGAATTTCCAAAACCGAAAATATTCTCAAGATATGCAATATATTTCAATTCGGTTTCCATAATTCCTGGAAATGCACTGTCCAAACATTGACCGAAATCTCTTAGAAAATCTCCAATTAGTAAATGCACATTACTAATTTTTATTTTCCAAATATAAAATTAAAAACCTTGATTAAAAGATTCTCCCAATTTATTTCAATAAGGGATTCTCGTTTAGTTATTAAGGAATATCTTTGAAAAATAAAAGATAAGCGATACTGCACATGTTCAAAGTATGTCGACATATTTACTTTGTAAGTCCTTTTTTCATACTTACAGTCTTGGAACCGATTTGTCACACTTACAAACAAGTTTCGGATTGGTTCATCTAATTTCCAAGAACTATGTGATTGATTATCCTATCAAATCACCAAACATGGGTTTCACGGTTCTATCAAAACAAGTTTCGATTCTACCTCCATGTGGGTACTAGAATTAGTCACGCTAGTTACCAAAACTTGGTTGACTAGGTACCAGGATCGGTTCCCGTATATATATGGTATCTAACTTGTATTTGGTGCACATGTTCATAGGATTCGTCCCCAATAACTTGTTACACCTCTTACAAGGATAGATTCCCCTTTTGTGTTCGGTTGCACCTCTAACTAGGATCGGTTCCCCAATGACTAGAGTTGGTCATACCAATTACACTAAATCGACCATACCATCTCAGGTGATTACTTAATATCGGTTTCACTAATAAAAATCATACCAATACAAAAGTCAGACCTTGTGAATAGTTTTACCAAGAACATAAACAAGTCATGATCGGTTATACTAAACACACATATTGGTAATTCAAAAGATATGCAATGAATAACAATACCAATAAGCCTAGCGATTTCCCTTTCGATTCACAAAACAAGTTCATGAATGTACTTCCTATAAACGAATGTAAAACATTGTTTCCTATGACAAAATCTTCACCTCATACTCATACATAATCACAATAGCATTCAAACGATTATGTCGATGTCTTATATTCGAAGTTCAAAATTATACTTCGTATTGTATTCCTTAATACTACGTCTAACTAAAGTATAATCATTCATATCTTCGCATGTTACGTTTTCAATCTAAAAGATTTGAAAGACACAAGATAGAAATGAAACAAGTCAAGTCGTGGTTACTAACCTCAATGCTGAAGGAAAATGTCTTTGTTGTCTTCAATCCATCTTCAGATATTTGTGAGTAACTGGAGATCAATACTTCTATCATTTCAAGTCTAACCTATCGAAGTTGATCTCTAGTTTACTTATTAAGCGACTCGAGTTTTGGAACTAAATATGACAACCAAACTTGACATACCAATGCTTGGTGGGTTCAGCCGAGCAGTGCTCTAACAATTTCCCCCTTTGTCAATTTAGTGACAAAACTCTATTACATATGGAGATAAATGAATTACAAACATAACTCATTCTACATACGCTAAATTCACATTTCAACAGCACAATAACTTGGAAATATTCAAAAATAAATGCCACTGTTAACATTTTAATAAGAAATCTAATACTCCCCCTAAAGGTAAGATAAGTAGATTTTCAATCAGCACGTCTTTGTTATTCCCTTTGTAGTTAAGATAACCACAAGTATCGATATGATATGTTACTCCCCCTTAGTCTATGTTTCACTCTTTCGTTAGATATAACGTTTAAGCACCATTGTCCTTTCCCTTAGTGATACCAAATCAATTCAAATCAATATAAGTATCACTTGTTTACTCCATATATTTCTCCCCCTTTTTGTTACAAATGACAAAAGTACGAGCAAATAAAAAGCAAACCGAAAGGATCTTACAAATCTTACAAGACTTGCAAAACCTATAAGAGTTAAACACGAGGGTTCCACACACCATTTTTGATAACCAATATCAAAACCGAAACTACAAAGTAATTTTGTTTTGATATGTTACCAAGGAAATATTGCCCCAAGAAATTTTCCCTAATAGTTTAGCAAACCAAAAAATCGATTAAGCATCTTAGTTCCTTTGCTAAACCGATTGTACAAATACAATCGCTTGTTCGAAAAGACCAAAATAAAGATCATAATTGACTCTATTTTTCTCATCAGGTTCTAATTATTCTAACAATAACTTAGACCTTTCACTTTAAACGAGACAAAATCAGAATTGACTCATGTTAAGGCATTCGATTAGACTTGAATAACTGAAACCTCCACTTTGATAAGTCTAACTAAGATCAGAATTAACTTAGTTTCTCTTATCCGGAATCAAATTGGACTAAACAATTGATCCCGAAAACCTTTTCTTTTGTTAAGCCATAAACAATTCATACAATCCAAATAAATCAACTTGCATAATTATCTATCTCAACCCGAAGCAAGTGAAACAACATAGACATTAAAGCACCGCAATTGCACTGAAATTTGGTAAGCCTAAATGATTGATACCAAAAAATAAAGCAAGATAACAATAGTTTTTCTTAACCGGAAACAATTGAATCACACACACATCCATACACAAGTAATGGAATAAATAACAATTGTACCTAAATTTTGTTAATGTTAGAGCATAACTCGGTCGAACCCACCAAGCGTTGGTATGTCAAGTTTGGTTGTCATATTTTAGTGAATCAAAACTCATTTTAAGAGTCGCTTGATTATATAATAGAGTCAACTTCGTATAGGTTAGTTTGAAAGTATTAGGATATGGGACATTACAGGTATTGCGAAGACTTGAAGAAGTGAAGAAGTAAGAAGCTACAACGACAACATCATCCTTCCACTTGAGGTTAGTGATATTTCACTTGAACTGTTTCATTTCCTAACGTATCTTTCAAGTCGTGCATATTGAAAACGAAACTGCGAAGCATGAACACTCTAGATAGACATAGTATTAAGGAATACAATACGAGATTTATTGCTTAACCATTAAACTTTGTAGATAAGACATCGACATAATCGTTTGAATGCTATTGTGATTATGTATGGGTATGAGGTGATGATTTCATCCTAGGAAACAATGTTTTACATGTGTTTTAAGGAAGTAAATTCATGAACTTGTTTTGTGAATCGAAAAGGAAATCGCCAAGCATTATTGGTATTGTTATTCATTGCATATCTTTTGAACAACCAATATTTGTGATTAGTATAACCGCTCATGACTTGTTTTTGTTCTTGGTAAAACTATTGACAAAGGCCTGACTTTTGTATTGGTATGACTTTTATTAGTGAAACCGATTTTAAGTAATCACCTAAAATGGTATGATCGAGTTTGTAATTTGTTGAACCGAATATGGGTAAAGGGAAACTGATCCTATGAAGAGGTGCAACACATCACAAAGGGGAATCGATCCTTGTATGAGGTGCATCAAGTTTGTAACATAAAGGGGAACCGATCCTATGGACATGTGCAACACGTTTATAGGCAAATGGAAACCGATCCTATGGACATGTGCAACACATGTAAGTTAGATACCACATATATGTGGGGAACCGATCCTAGTACCTAGTCAACCGAATTTTAGAAAGCTAGTGTGACTATGCACAGTACTCACATGGAGGTAGAACCGAAACTTGTTTTGGTAGAACCGTTAAACCCATGATTGTGATTGAATGTTTGTTTGATCCATCACATAGTTCTTGAAAGTCAGATGAACCAATTCTAAACTTGTTTGGAAGTGTGGCAAATCGGTTTCAAAGTTGTAAGTATGAAAGAGGATTTACAAAGTAAGGATGTCGACATACTTTGAACACGTACAATAATGTTTATCTTTTATTGTTCAAAGTTATTCCTTAATGGCTACAGGAAGAAAATCCCAGGATCGAAATATAAATAATTTAATAATCTTTTAATTAAGGCTGTTAATTTTATTTTAGGAAAATGAGAATTAGTAACGTGCATTTACTAGTTGGGGATTTTCCAAAGAGATTTTCGGTCATTATTTTGGACAGAGCATTTCCAGGAATTATGGAAACCGAATTTGGAATATATTGAATATCTTTGAGAATATTTTAGGTTTTGTAAATTCCTTGGTGTCCAAACTTCCTTGTCTATAAATACTCGAAGTTTGCATTTCTAACAAAACAATCCTTCGTGACAGCAAACTTCCTCGATTGTGTTGTTACTGGTGTAGCCGCCTATTCGGAGAGAATAGTAACCTAATTAGGCGAAATCTCTTACGGCCGCTCAATTTAAAATCTTCTTTGGGATTGAGAATCTCTACGAGTACCATTGGTGGGAAACTAGATAATTACGGTTTATCTTGTGTTTTCGATTGATTTGATTGACTAACGGTGGTTGAACTTTGATTGCACCTAGTTTGTTTATGCTTGAGAATCTTCTCTTCTGATATAAGATTCACTCAAACTAGATCGAAGTTTCGACATGGATCTTTAGACTGTTGTTAGTGCTAAAGACGATCTTGTGATAATCCATTGTTAACAGACTCCGTTTTGTACGTGATTGATTACAAGAGATTCAAGTTGTTGTGTGCAAATTTTTATTGAAGATCTAAGAAGATTTCAAGACAAAGAAGATATTGAAGATTTCTGATTTGGGGTTCATAATCTTTGGTGTGCATAATACTTGTTTCGGTATAAGAGGATCCAACTATAATCGATTTATCCTTGTGATAGATTGGATTGATTAGTTGTGTAGATCGGCATCAATACAATTCTTTGTGATTAAAAGTATTGATTGCAAAATCTTAACAATTACTTTGGTGATTGAACATAAGATAGATCTAAGAACCTGACGAAGGAATTTATGTTAAGATAAACAAAAGAGCCTTTATACGACTCACATCACTTGGTTGAATAGAGTTGATACCAAACAGATTTGTTGTTCCTTTACTGTTTGGAATACGAACCAAAGGAATTGTTCCAAGTACGTGACTCATTCATAAGTTGGAGGCGTGGGAATACAGACGGAACTAGGTATACTATAGGTTTAGTTGCTTGGTCTCATCTCTACGAAGTTGGTTTAATTTTGTGTAGCGGCTTAATCCTAAGATTATTCAATTCTGGACAAGGTCCCGAGGTTTTTCTGCATTTGCAGTTTCCTCGTTAACAAAATCTTGTTGTATCATTTACTTTATATTTCCGCATTATAATTATTTTATTATAAATTACACAAACGTTAATTCCTATTTAATTGATAAGCAATCCTATTGTGTTTGGTTAAGTCTGAACCTTTTTATCAAGTAAACATACTTCGTTGTTGTATTGTCTCGATCTCGTATCCATAGACGATCACACGAAGTGTGAACTGATTAGTTGCATTGTCTCGACTCAGTCCATAGACAATCACTTTCGGAGAAAGGACTTATAGGAAGGAAAAGTTTTAGCTTGAGGTATATTTGGGTACCCTCGCCTTTTCAATTGGTATCAGAGCAGACAAACACGAAAAGATATAACAATGTGTGTTTGGTGCGATCCAACCTATAAGATATGGGCCAAAACAAAGTTAAGCGAGATCGCAAACTAAAGAAAGGCTCAATTAACGTATCACATGATATGTGCTCGCAAGGAGATTGTTCTTCAATCTCGGGTTGCTCAATTGACGAGATCTCTAATGAGACATTTTTGAGTTCTATTCTTGAGATTTCTAATGAAAGATCAAGTGTGAAAAACTAAAGGAATTAATTAAACAATTTCTTTTCTGCTCTAATGAACTTCTTTCAACACTTGAAAGAGGACGAGATATAACTTTAAGGTTTGAAAATCTCTATGAAGAGAATAAATTGCTAAAAGAAAAATTCACACAACAAGTTTGTGACTACGAAAAAAAGATGAATATTGAACGTCATCATGTAGAGACTTGTGAAAAAGGTCTGGAAGAATCTCGAGAAAAATTTGTCTTCTGGAAAAAGAGCTTGATGACTCTAAAGAAAACATGAACTCTCAACAAGAGTGTTTCAAGGAAAAAGAAAAAGGTCTTCTTTCAAACATAAAATGTTTAGAGGAAACTCTTAACTCTACTCTTGATGAAAATACTTCATTAAAATAGGAAGTATCTATGTTGAGAAAACTTAGTGAAAGCTCAACCAACTTATCTTCCTTGTTGGAAATAGGCATAAGTCATGGTGACACACGTGGTTTAGGATATGAAGGTAGTAGTACTGTTGTTCCCAACTGTGAAATAAAGTTTATCAAATCTGTGTGTACTCAAACAGAGGATTCTCTAAAAGAAAATGTTGAACATAACAGTGGAGAAACTAGTAGGTACAAACAAACAATTGGTGTTCTTTCAAACCAGAAGAAGAAAGCTCATGAAGAAAGGAAGAAATTGAAGCCACGAAGAGTAGAGAAAAACAAAGGAGTTCTCAACAATCTTGCACAAATAGGTAACAACCAACATTGTAACTCTTATAATACAAAATGATGTTATTCTTGTGGTAGTAAACAACATGTTCAGAAAATGTGCAAGATTCGTAAAATGCAAAATGGTCTCCGTTTTGTTTCAAGAGAGATGGGAAAAATAAACCTTATTTCTCGACTCTTAATCAACAGAGTAAAGGACTATGATACTGATTCCTGGTCTACCCAGTTCATACCAAAATCGTTTAGAAAGGAGCATAAGAGAAATGTTTTTAAACGAGCAGGGTTTGGCTCTCATCCTTTTAAAGGGATAAACTCTGAATTATTTTTTGATTATGATGACTTATCATATCTCAAGATGTGGAAAAGGAAGAATAATAAAAACTAATGCATTGTTTCTTAAGAACAAATTTCTCTGTACCCAAGCACTTCGGTGTTGTAGAGATTTGTTTAAAATGGGTAATTCCAGTTATTTCCTTTTGAGAAGGATTACCGAAAATCTTTGTATAAAAGGTTTCTTTTTATAAAAGGTTAAAACCTTATAAGAATCGAATTTTTCTTGATTTTCAATAATGAAAGACCTAAAGAATGTTATATTTGATTTGATATACTCCTGTGGATTTCATGACCTATTAACCAGAAAAATTCATATAATCCTTTTCACTGAGAATAAAAGATCATACAGTGAATTTGTGGGAGAATACTGTATCCAATAAGTGGAAAGCGTTTTAGGTTCCTCTAATAAAGAAAGATTCGAAATCTGTTCTGATTTGTGCTCATATCAGATCATGCCATCACTTACTGATGTAAGGGCTACAAACTTGTGTGAAGGAGTACTTAAACTGATAGGAAGAAAGGAACTTCCGAAGGAATTAATTTATGTTGCCCGAAAGGAAATTATTTTCCATGTTGTTTGCTGGGCATCTTATAGAGACTTTCGTGATCTTCAAATGATTAGTTTTCACTCTACCAATCTTGAAATGTTTGAAGAAAACCTTGATGAAATCATGGAAAAGGAGGATAACAAGGATGAATGAGTTTAAACTCTTAATCTAAGAAAATATACATCAATTTTTGATTTTCAATGATTGTATTGGTCTATTGTGAATAAAACTATTTGATTTATAATTTTTCTTGTGATGGTTTTTGTAGCGCCCCCTAAGCTAGCAGCTGACTAATCCAAGAGATTAACTAAATAAAGAGGCACTACGAATCTAATTCAAATACTTAAAAATTCAATTAAGAAATCTGCTACAAAATTTATCCCAAAACTAACCCTGCTCAAAATATATATACATGAACTTCTCCCAAATGATACATATATAATAGTCAATTGATTTGCAGATACAATAAACAACATAATAAACATAGCGGAAGTTAACTAATTAACGGAGTCAACACTTGTGGCTTTCGCTGCGCAACTCGGATCTGTCTCTGAAAACTGAAAGTGGGAATAATTAACATTTAACTTCTAAGTAATCATAAACAAGATTAAGAAAAACAATAATATTTTCCCATACATTAAATAGTGACCAAGTCACTGAGATACACAAACACGAATATGGACAAGCTCTTTCTTCAAACAATGTATACTATGGTTGTGCAATTCCGAACTCGCAAATCCACACCTAATCGTAAATATGGATATCGACAATTCCGAACTCGCAAACTGTCGACCGATATAAGCATGAAAGTTGAATTCATGTAGGTATAAATGCGAAAGAGCATATGCTCACAGAAGTGAACAAACATGTATATGGAAAAACTCCTTCTTCAAACAATGTATACTATGGTTGTGAAATTTCGAACTCGCAAATCCACACCTAATCTTAAATATGGATGTCGACAATTCCGAACTCGCAAACTATCGACCAATATATCATAAAAGCTCTAGGTATAAATGTGAAGGAGCGTATCCTATATACCACACGTGGAAATTCTTATTTCCCATAACAATTCATATGACAGAAAAACATCACAAGTCCTTTCCAATCCATGGAAAGATTAACAAAATCAACAGAAGTATAGTAATGCAATTTAAATAAACCATGAAATACATAGACAGACAATGCATGGTTTGTTAAATATAAACTTTTATAAAAGAAACAACAATGGTTACAAAAGAGTCAAATGTATTCCCACCTCTTTTGATGACAAGCCACGCCTACCTCGTGATCCACGATCCACTGGTTCATCCTTTGAATCGATCGTTGTTAAATAGACTAACTGTTAATCACACAAGAAGTCTAAGAAGCTAGCCACAATGGCTCATATAAGAATCATACAAGTCTATCTAATTGCTCTAAGCTCATTTATGGTTCTACACTTCTTTATTATCCATCTCTTGCATATCTAAAGGTTTAACTAATCCAATTAGATTGATTCTATAGTCCATAGTTAAGTCTCATGAATATCTACAACTTTGTAGAAGAAACCAAAGGCTAACTCGGACCCAAAAGGTCCAATTCATCAACATAGGGTAACTAGTCCTAAGCCCAAGTCCACTAAACAAAACCGTTAGTCTAAAGCCCAGTCCACCAGAGTCTAACTAACGGTCAGTAACTGTCAATCTAACAGTCAACGTCCAGTCAAAGGTCAAAGTCCAGGGTAAATGGTCAACAAGTCAAGAAAAGTGACTCAGCGGGTCAAACCCGATTCGACTCAGTCAGATTAACTGAGTCAGCCAAGCAAGACGAGTCAGACTGAATAAATTCAGTCAGACAAACCAAAGGTTCTTACCCAACTACCATTCTAACATCAACTCAAATACAATTTCAATTTATATCTCTAAATTGATTTACAAAAACAATACAGCTTACCTACAAGAGCAGAAGAAGGCCTTCATAGAGACTGCCATCAAGCCATAACTACAACAACAACAACACTTCCTTGCAACTCACAACCAACTACAGAACCACCACCTACACCAATATCTCAGCACCAACAGTAATATTACTACCTTCAACAACTAAATACAATCTGATACTTCATTCTCACCCACAATCTGTATCATCTAATCATATACTAAAACTCTTGCAACTCAATCACAAGACTAAGCTACAATCATAACACCATCTGCATTTACTGACTTCAGTTCAGGCAATACCTTCATCATTTCATACATTTCCTGCACTTTCATCTCTACCACCATTTCTATTTCCATTTCCATCTCACTAACACCAGCATCCCAAGGCTCCAATAACTGCAACTCCAGCTAGCCCTGCACTTGCGAACACAACACTAATAGTCTCATTTCTAAAGCCCTGTTACTCATGAACCACCATCACCAGCAAATCCAACTGTGCAAACACCACCACCATCCCTATATACCACTTCAACACCAAGCACATTCTTTTCTCAATCACCGCCAGCAAATACAACTACACTTCATATTAATCCAGTATTAAGACAACCACTACCACCAATATACAATTCCATAATTTTCCAGACCAACATAACTATTTCTTACTGCTAATTACTTCAACAGTGGCTCAAGCCTCACTGTAAACTTATCACAATTCAACTCAGTTCATCTATAACAAACATGCACATACATCCAGGTCATGCAATCAAATACCAAACACAAACCTCACATTCAACACCACCAGCACCACTAGCTCAACTCAGTTCTTAATTCAATAAACAAACCCAGTAATGAAAGTAAACAACATTACTAAGTTAACTAAGAATAGTAAGTTACCTCAAAAACATTCCTCACAAGCAACTTAAATCAGATTCTTCATCTTAGCTTGTCTTGATTTTGCAATTCATCTCAAGAACAACTACAACCTCTCAATTCAGTTAATTCAACATCAAAACATATCCATCATCACCATCGGTTCTCAATTAACCCCAGTTACAATCCCAAATCTTCCACAAAACAGATCTAAACTCCAACTGCTAGTTTCAAACTAATCTTCAACATCAATCTCAAATTCAGATAAAACCCATATCTAATTTCATCTTAAACTTCCTCAAATCGAATTCCAAATAATATACAGAAACCCTAACTAACTGATTCAATTTCTCATACAATTGAAATTAACCCAATACATCCAACTAAACTTAAATTTAGAGCAAACCCAACCTTAATTTAATCTCCAAAAATAACAACTTCCTCTTTTTAATCTTCCCTAAGCTTTCCTGTGAAACCCCAACTCTTCATTTCCTCAAGAACAACTCTATAGCATCTAATTAACCCCATCTCGATCCTCAATCAATTAAACCTACTCATTAATTCTTATTATTCATCACAAATCGACTTCCAGTTCATCTGAGAAACCCTAATTCATTGATTCAATGAATAATTCTTCTTCCTTGTTCTCAATAATGAAAACCCATCATCTAAAACTCGGTTTTATCCTCAACCTCTCACAAATTCAATCCTCTCCAGAAACCCAAATTTAATCTTCTTCTATTCGCCACTTCTTTTAATTCAAAACCTACCACACCACAATCATCACCACCAGAAACCCAACCTTGATCTTTCCACTCTTGATTCGATCTCAGAATCCTCATGCAAAATCGCCGGAGCGACAACAGAAGCAGAAGAAGAAAAAGAAGAAAGAGGAAGAAGAATGAAGAGTGAAAAAGGATAAGAAAAAGAATGAGAGTTTATCCTGTCGGTGAGGGGATAAGGCCGACCAAGATTTCTAAAGGCACTCGACCAAAAATAAGGGTAGCCCGGTCATCTAAACTGCAAAAGACTATTTTACCCTTCAACAAGTCTGATGAGATCTTCTTCGTCTGATATCCAAATGACACGTTCGAGTAGACTTTTCCACGTA
Source organism: Papaver somniferum (assembly GCF_003573695.1). NCBI lineage: Eukaryota > Viridiplantae > Streptophyta > Magnoliopsida > Ranunculales > Papaveraceae > Papaver > Papaver somniferum. Next base: position 166,500,908 of record NC_039359.1, on the reverse strand, counting down.
ACTTTTCGAGATCTATCCAACGGTACTAGTTTCGTATCTAAATCCTTGTTAGGTTAATTTCTATTAATTAACGTTCACGTTAAACTAATCGAGTTATTATCGTCTAATTCGTCACTTGACTGGTCTAGTAGCGTTGACGAGCTTGAGGGTCTTTACAGTTTTTGATTTACATAGCATGTACTTGAATGCTTTATTATTGCTATGGATGTTTATGGGATGTTTGATTTCGGTTTTATTACCTTGATATTGGATCTCATAATGTTGTGAACCCTTATGGTTTGGGTGACTTTTTTGATTTAGCAGGATTAAGTTCTAGCCCATGTTGGTAGGCTTTATCAAAGGATCATGAGGGGTTCTGGTAGAAACAGTATATGAAAAAGTCATAAATATGTTGGATCAATTTTGGTTTAGCATAAAAGCATATGTATTTCAACGGTTTTCAACTTTTGCTTGTAATTGTTAAAACCGATTTTCAACCTTTCTCTGGTAAAGGTTGGTTGTTGTTATTCTTTTGTTTTGCATAAGGATGACAACATAATGATATTTTGATATCAATTCTCCTTGGAAGAAGATTCAAACATATTGGAGAAGTGGATGCGAAATTTGAGGTAACAATGTTGTTAGTTAATTGTTTTCCTGTTTAAGAAAAGCCTGATTTTTATTTCATATATATTTCGCTTTTGCTTAACAAAATTTCGGTACAATTGATGTTTTAGTCCATAATGTGTGTATGGATGTATCAATTGTTTAGGCTTACAAAATTTCAGTGCAATTGCGGTGTTTTAATGCTTCTGTTGATTCAACTGCTTCCGGTTGAGGTGAATAATTATGCAAGTTGATTTATTTGGTTTGTATGAATTATTTATGGCTTAACGAAAGAAAAGGTTTACGAGATGGATTTTTTAGTCCAATTCGATTCCGGATAAGAGAAGCTAAGTTTATCTTAGTTAAACTTATCAAAGTGGAGGTTTCGGTTATTCAAGTCTAATCGAATGCCTTAACAAGAAATGCTAGTTAACTAACCTAGTACTTGTCTTTTTTAAAACTTAAAGGTCTAGGTTATATGGATAATTAGAACCTGATGAGAAAAATAGAGTTATCTTTATTTTGGTCTTGCCGAATGAAGCGGTTGCTTAGTTGATTTTTGGTTTGCTAAAATAAATTGGGAAAATTGCTTCGGGCAATTGTTTCCTTGATAACATATCAAAACAAATTACTTTGTAGTTTCAGTTTTGATATTGGTTATCAAAAATGGTGTGTGGAACCCTCGTGCTTAACTCTATAGGTTTGCAAGTCTATTTTGAGATTTGTAAGATTCTTTTCATGTTGTCCTTTATTTTTTCGTTTCTTTACCATTCTGTGACAAAAAGGGGGAGAAATATATGGAGTAAATAAGTGATACTGGTATTGATTTTACATTGATTAGTATCACTAAGGAAAAGAACATTTGTGCTTAAACGTTTATCTAATGAAAGAGTGAAAGCATAGACTAAGTGGGAGTAGCATATCATATTAATTGGTATAACAAAGACGTGCAGATTGATGAAATATACCTCTCTCACCTTTAGGGGGAGTATTAGCTTTGTTATTATAATGTCAACAATGGCATTTAAGGAGTGAATGAATGCAGGTTATTGTGCTGTTGAATTCGGGAATCAAGCGTATGTGTAATGAATTCTTGTAATTTGTTTGTCCAAATGAGAGTAAGAGTTTTGTCACTAAAATTGACAAAGGAGAGATTGTTAGAGCATAGCTCGTTTGAACCCACCAAGCGTTGGTATGTCAAGTTTGGTTGTCATATTTTAATGAATCAAAACTCATTTTAAGATTCGCTTGATTATGTACTAGAGTCAACTTCGTATAGGTTAGCTTGAAAGTATTAGGATATGAGACATTACAAGCATTGCGAAGACTTGAAGAAGTGAAGAAGTAAGAAGCTACAACGACAACATATTCTTTCCACTTGAGATTAGTGATATTTGACTTGAACTGTTTCATTCCCTAATGTATCTTTCAAGTCGTGCATATTGAAAACGAAACTGCGAAGCATGAACACTCTAGATAGACATAGTATTAAGGAATACGATATGAAGTTTGTTGCTTAACCATTAAACTTTGTAGATAAGACATCGATATAATCGTTTAAATGCTACCGTGATTATGTATGGGTATGAGGTGAGGATTTCATCATAGGAAACAATGTTTTTACATGTGTTTTAAGGAAGTAAGTTCATAAACTTGCCTGTGAATCAAAAAGGAAATCGCCAGGCTTATCGGGATTGTTATTCATTGCATATCTTGTGAACATCTAATATGTGTGATTTAGTGTAACAGCTCACAACTTGTTTGTGTTCTTGTTAAAACTATTCACAAAGGCCTGATTTATGTATTGGTATGACTTTTATTAGTGAAACCTATTTTAAGTAATCACCTGAAATGGTATGATCGAGTTTGTGATTTGTTGAACCGAATCTGGGTAAAGGGGAACCGATCCTATGAGGAGGTGAAACGCATCACAAAGGGGAATCGATCCTTGTATGAGGTGCAGGAAGTTTGTAGCAGAAAGGGGAACCGATCCCATGGACGTGTGCAACACGTTTTTAGGCAAATGGGAACCGATCCTATGGACATGTGCAACACATGTAAGTTAGATACCATATATATGTGGGGAACCGATCCTAGTACCTAGTCAACCGAATTTTGGAAAGCTAGGGTGACTATGCACAGTACTCACATGGAGGTAGAACCAAAACTTGTTTTGGTAGAACCGTTAAACCCATGATTGTGATTGAATGTTTGTTTGATCAATCACATAGTTCTTGAAAGTTAGATGAACCAATTATAAACTTGTTTGGAAGTTTGGAAAATCGGTTTCAAGGTTGTAAGTATGAAAGAGGATTTACAAAGTAAGGATGTCGACACACTTTCAACACGTATAATAATGTTTATCTTTTATTGTTCAAAGTTATTCCTTAATAGCTACACGAAGAAAATCCCAGGATCGAAACATAAATAAGTTAAGAATCTTTTAATTAAGGTTGTTAATTTTATTTTAGGAAAATGAGAATTAGTAATGTGCATTTACTGGTTGGGGATTTTCCAAGAGATTTTCGGTCATTATTTTGGACAGAGCATTTCCAGGAATTATGGAAACCGAATTTGGAATATATTGAATATCTTTGAGAATACTTTCGGTTTTGTAAATTCCTTGGTGTCCAAACTTCCTTGTCTATAAATACTCGAAATTTGCATTTCTAGCAAACCAATCCTTCGTGACAGCAAACTTACTCGATTGTGTTGTTACTGGTGTAGCCGCCTATTCGGAGAGGAGAGTAACCTAATTAGGCGAAATCTCTTACCGCCGCTCAGTTTAAAGCCTTCTTTGGGATTGAGAAGCTCTACGAGTACCGTTGGTTGAAAACTAGATAATTTCAGTTTATCTTGTGTTTTCGATTGATTTGATTGACTAACGGTGGTTGAACTTTGATTGCACCTAGTTTGTTTATGCTTGAGAATCTTCTCTTCTGATATAAGATTCACTCAAACTAGATCGAAGTTTCGACATGGATCTTTAGACTGTTGTTATTACTAAAGATGATCTTGTGATAATCCATTGTTAACAGACTCCGTTTTGTGCGTGATTGATCACAAGAGATTCAAGTTGTTGTGCGCAGGTGTTTATTGAAGATCTAAGAAAATTTGAAGACAAAGAAGATATTGAAGATTTCTGATTTTGGGTTCATAATATTTGGTCTGCATAATACTTATTTCGGTATAAGATTATCTAACTAAATCGGTTTATCCTTGTGGTAGATTGGATTGATTAGTTGTGTAGATCGGCATCAATACAATTCTTTGTGATTAAAAGTATTGATTGCAAAATCTTAACAACTACTTCGGTGATTGAACATAAGATAGATCTAAGAACCTGACGAAGGAGTTTATGTTAAGATAAACAAAAGAGCCTTTGTCCGACTCACATCACTTGGTTGAATATAGTTGATACCAAACAGATTTGTTGTTCCTTTACTGTTTGGATTACAAACCAAAGGAATTGTTCCAATTACGTAACTTATTCATAAGTTGGAGGTGGGGGGATACATACGAAATTAGGTGAACTATAGGTTTAGTTTCTTGGTCTCAACTATACGAAGTTGGTTTAATTTTGTGTAGCGGCTTAATCCTGAGAGTATTCAATTATGGACAAGGTCCCGGGGTTTTCCTGCATTTGCGGTTTCCTCGTTAACAAAATCTTGCTGTGTCATTTACTTTATATTTCCGTATTATAATTGTTTTATTATAAATTACACAAACATTAATTCCTATTTACTTGATAAGCAATCCTATTGTGTCTAGTTAAGTCCGAACATTTTTATCAAGTAAACATACTTCGTTGTTGTATTGTCTCGATCTCGTATCCATAAACGATCACACGAAGTGTGAACCGATTAGTTTCATTGTCTTGACTCAGTCCATAGACAATCACTTTCAGAGAAAGGACTTATAGGTATGAAAAGTTTTAGCTTGACGTATATTTGGGTACCCTCGCCTTTTCGGTTAAGCAAAAGCAAAATATAAGCAATAAAATCAGGCTTTTCTTAAACAGGAAAATGATTAACTAACAATTTCGTTACCTCAAATTCCGCATCCTATTTTCCTCGTTGTCTTGTCATCCTTTCGCAAAGACAAAAAACAGCAAAAACAACCTTTACCAGAGAAAGGTTGAAATGGTTTTAACTATTACGTGCCAATAGTAATAATTAAGCTTATATCAAAAACTCATATGTATACTATATACACAACTTATGAGAAATAAATTGATAATAGTATAATCGTGACTCACATATGAGATTAATTGTCATCATCCTTTTATGATTATTTGATTAAGCAATCCAAAAGGTTAGATATGAAATATGCTAAATCGAAAGTCACAAAATCATAAAAAGATAACTAGTATGAGACCTAATTATCTCATACAACGATGACAACACGGAGCTACATTTATTTAATCAAGAACGTTTAGCACAATATTCTGAATGTCATGGGTATTGAAACTTATCATTCGAGTGTCACCATTGTGACTATATTTTGATACCTCCCTGGTTGTCTTTAGAGAAGACTTTGAACTCCATTTAGAAATGGGTTTTACAGGAGCAACTTTGTTCTTCCTATTATTTTCTCCTGAAATCTTTGACGAATCTCTTGAGGAAGCATTAGGGTAACTGAAATGTTGAAAATTCTGAGAATTAACCTTTCTCCCATTTGGAACATCAGATCTTTTCTTTACAAAGTTATTTCTCCTTTTATTGTTTAAGCGATAATGAGAAAACTTTGTAGAAGCCTGATAAGCGAACTTTGAACTATCATTACAATAATTCTTTTGCTCATTTTTAGGACAATGATGACCTGATTTAGCACGAGAAGCATTATTGAGTTCAGCCAATTTTGCGGAAATGCGTGCTTCTATTTCCTTTTACTGAATTCGCACCCCTTTTCCAAGTGTCCTTTATTTCCACAATAAGAGCAATGCTTAGTAATACATGAAACATGAGGCTTAGTGTTACCTTTTTGTGGGTTCTCTTTCATTGGAGTTTGACGTATTTTACGTTTTCCGCGTTTTTCTGAAGATGAAGGTGCTACAGATTTTTCTTTTATGAAAGAGCAATCTTTTGTGGCAACTTTTGAAGAAATTCCTTCAGCAAAGTCTCTAGGCTTTACAAACTTTGCCTCCTGTTTAGCATTCAAAGTTTGTTTGCCTTTTGTAGCCCAATCCTCGCGTGTCACGAGGAACTCTAGTTGACTTCAACATTGAGCCAAGTTGTTTTGTGCTACTATCGAACTTTTTCAAGTCCGCTTTTAGACCCATATTCTCTTTTTCAATGTTTTTATTTTTTTGAGAGCATTATCTAGATCAACCTTAAATTTATCAATTTGAACTTTGTAATCTATTTCAGATGCGGTAGAATTACTTACCTTAGTGTTATTCAGGTTCTCCAACTCTGTGTATAGCTTCAATTCTCGATCATGACTTTCTTCGATTTGCTCTCTGTAACATTTCATGCATGCACGATAATTACCACCACCAATAATCTCTATATCGTTGTTCAATTCATCAAGTTCTTTTTTCAATCTTTTATTCTCTTCACGAAGATCACATTCAAGTGCCTTTGGCTCTGGAGTTACTTCAGTATCCTTTTCAGGTTTGCATTCAACAGTTGCATGGAAATCCTTGTTCTCTTGATCCTTGGAACAATTAGAGCTATCACCATTATTTTGTTCTTTATTCTCTACACATTTCTGTGATTTTTGAGAAGGAGAAGATGCGTCTTTAGAATAACTCATTTTCTTTTATCTTAATAAATTTCTAAATTGTCGTGTGGTTGTATTGATACTACAATTCTCAGTCTGTGTCTCACAAGAATTTTCTACCGAAGAACTAGTCTTAATTGCAGCTTTAAGGATAATACCCACTTCATTCTTGGATTGGTATTCAAGGTCAAAGATCTTTATTTTACTAACTAGGGCGCTTCTAGATAGTGTGGAAAGATCATTTGCCTCCATGATGGCATGCTTTTTAGATTCGTATCTTGGTGGTAAAGACCTTAGAGTTTTACACACAATATCCTTATCTGAAATAGTTTTTCCTAAAGCGTAAGATGTGTTCACTATTTCAGAAAGTTTTTGGTCAAACTCATCAAAGGTATCTTCTTCATCCATATGAAGGTTTTCCCATTTAGAAGATAGGGTTTGAATCCTAGCTTCATTTTCAGAGGCTTTCCCTTCAAATACGATATTAAGAATATCCCAAGCCTCCTTTGATGTTTTACACTTGGTTACATGATGATGGAGGTCTCGAAATAAAGCATGAATAACGACATTCAATCCATCAGAATTTTGCTTCGAGAGAAATTTTTCTTTATTATTGAACTCCTTCAATTCCTTTAGTCTAAACTCAGTGGTTGAGTTGTTGACCAGTACTTTTGGGTGTTCATATCCATTAATAACTAAAACCCAAGTGTTAAAGTCACGAGATTGAAGAAAAGATTCCATTGCCATTTTCCACCATAGGCAGTTGGAGCCATCAAACCCTGGCGGTACGTCAACTGAATAAACCATTTGATTCAAAAATTATAGGTTGGATCACACCAAACATAGATTTTTAGATTTTTTCGTGTTTGCCTGCTCTGATACCAATTGAAAAGACGAGGTACCCAAATAAACCACAATCTTTTTATTTTATCACAACCTATTCAATTTCTATTGTGTATAAACCTCTTGGATATACAATCACTCACGGAATATTTCAACACAGTGTCCACTTGAAATAGGGTTAGTCCGGACTGACCTAACAATGTGAGAATATCAAAGTCAAGTGGAGAAATCCAATACACTTTGTGTGATCGTTATGGATATGAAATCGACACAATACTATAACAAAGTGTTCACTTGATAATAGTATGGTATAACCGAAACCTTATAAGATGAATATCAAGTGCCTAGTTAACGTACATGTATATTTACTTTAGTTATAATATAAAAACAATTATAATGCGGAAATAAAGTAAAGCAAACACCAGAATTTTGTTAACGAGGAAAACCACAATCTTGTAGAAAAACCCCGGGACCTAGTCCAGTTTTGAATAGTCAATGAATTAAGACGCTACAAAAAGTAAACCTGCAACCTCGTGTAGACAATACTAAGTAAACTAAAATCCTAGTTACTCAGCTTCAGGAGTATTCTTGTTTTGATAATATCTAGCAGAACCGAAGTTCTCAATTGATATTTGTTTTGATAATATCTAGCAGAATCGAAGTTATCAATAGATATTTGATACTAGATATCCTAGCAGAACATGCGTTCTCTTTAGGAATAAATCTAATATACCTTCTTAATGGTTCTCACTAACTTTTTCTACCAATCTTTCAACTGGAAAGACAAGATTCCTCTGGGTCGTATTCCAAACAGTAAAGGATAAACTGTTTGGTAACAAAACTCACTTTATAATCACAATATTGAAATATATGATATAAGCACAGTTAAGGATCTTCTATTTTTAAGATCTGCTACCAGATCCGAAGCTCCTTGATTACAATATCAAACAAGACAATGATTACCGAAATAATCAGTCTTGATTACAAGGTTTATGATGAAATCACAAACTGCTTGTTGATCTAAAAAGGGTTATGTTTATTGAAAATAAACAACCTCTTAATCCCGGAAAATTAAGTCACAGAAAGTTACACCAAGATCAAAACACAAGAACAAAAGTCTTCAAATCTTCAAAGTCTTCAATCTTCGATTTAATCTTCAAAGTAACAACCTGCATCAACAAACTTGATTCCTTATTGATTTGTCGCACAAAACGGAGTCTATTAACAATGACAAATCAATGAATCTATCTTATGGATCTAGAAAAACTTAGATCCGTAAAAACGTTAAATCTTTGGTCTAGTTTGAGTGAGCCTTATATCAGAAGAGAAGGTTCTCAAGAATAAACAAACTAGGTGCAATCAAGGATTCAAAAACCGTCTCAATCAAATCAATAATCGAAAACCAAAATAACAATGCAATCATCTAGTTTCCGATCAACGGTACTAATAGAGCTTCTCAATCCCAAATAAGTCTTTAAACCGAGCGGCCGTAAGAGATTTCGCCTAATTAGGTTACTTTCCTCTCCGAGTAGGCGGCTCCACCGGTGACGACACAACTAGGTAGTTTTGCTGGCTCTGAGGATTAGTTTGCTCGAAATGCAAACTTCAATATTTATAGACCAAGGAAGTTTGGACACCAAGGAATTTCCAAAACTGAAAATATTCTCAAGATATGCAATATATTCCAAATTCGGTTTCCATAATTCCTGGAAACGCACTGTCCAAATATTGACCGAAATCTCTTAAAAAATCTCCAATTAGTAAATGCACATTACTAATTTTTATTTTCCAAATATAAAATTAAAAACCTTAATTGAAGATTCTCAATTTATTTCGATCCGGGATTCTTCTTTAGCTATTAAGGAATATCTTTGAACAATAAAAGATAAGCGTTACTGCACATGTTCAAAGTATGTCGACGTCTTTACTTTGTAAGTTCTTTTTTCATACTTACAATCTTGGAATCGATTTGCCACACTGTCAGCCAAGTTTAGAATTGGTTCATCCGACTTCCAAGAACTATGTGATTGATTATCCTATTAAATCACCAAACATGGGTTTCACGGTTCTACGAAAACAAGTTTCGGTTTTACCTCCAAGTAGGTATTAAAATTAGTCACGCTAGTTACCAAAACTTCGTTGAATGGGTACTAGGATCGGTTCCCACATATATATGGTATCTAACTTGTATTTGGTGCACATGTTCATAGGATCCGTCCCCAATAACTTGTTGCACCTCTTACGAGGATCGACTCCCCTTTTGTGTTCGGTTGCACCTCTTACTAGGATCGGTTCCCCAATGACTAAAGTTGGTCATACCAATTATACCAAATCGATCATACCATCTCAGGTGATTACTTAAGATCGATTTAACTAATAAAAGTCGTACCAATACAAAGGTCAGGCCATGTGAATAGTTTTACCAAGAACATAAACAAGTCATGAGCGGTTACACTAAACACACATATTGGTAATTCAAAAGATATGCAATGAATAACAATACCAATAAGCCTAGCGATTTCCCTTTCGATTCACAAAACAAGTTCATGAATGTACTTCCTATAAACGAATGTAAAACATTGTTTCCTATGACAAAATCTTCACCTCATACTCATACATAATCACAATAGCATTCAAACGATTATGTCGATGTCTTATATTCGAAGTTCAAAATTATACTTCGTATTGTATTCCTTAATACTACGTCTAACTAAAGTATAATCATTCATATCTTCGCATGTTACGTTTTCAATCTAAAAGATTTGAAAGACACAAGATAGAAATGAAACAATTCAAGTCGTAGTTACTAACCTCAATGCTGAAGGAAAATGTCTTTGTTGTCTTCAATCCATCTTCAGATCTTTGTGAGTAACTGGAGCTCAATACTTATATCGTTTCTAGTCTAACCTATAGAAGTTGACTCATGTTTACTTATTAAGCGACTTGAGTTTTGGAACTAAATATGACAACCAAACTTGACATACCAACGCTTGGTGGGTTCAACCGAGCAGTGCTCTAACAATAATATTTAATTCTTGATCCATTTATTTTCTTGTCTTTTTACCTATTATCATGAAATATTTCTCAAGCATGCATAATTACACAAAGTTGGGGAGAAATGGCAAAAATAGAAATCATGACAAAAAAAGGGGAATAAAGAGATATGTGAGAAACTGAATCGATTACAATTAATTCACGCGTAGCCTTGCATAATCCCATGAAGTAGGGGAGAAATAATGACATAAACAGTAACCATGATAAAAAAAGGGAATAAAGAGAGATGTGAGAAACTGAACCGATTACAATTAATTCGCATGTAGCCTTGTGTTTGGTCTATTTTTTTTATAGGTTTCATTTTTTCTTCCTGCCCCCTACTCTTAAAATCACAACATCTTAATCTGGCCTTTAAAATTTGTTTTTTTTTTTTAATTTTTTAAAGTAATTTGAAAACTAAAATTAAATTAAAACAAAACAAAACAAAGAAGAATTAACCAAGGGTGACTAAATAATTTACCTATCTTAGGACACCTTTTCTCACCCTACTACCACTACTTCTTCCACCACCACATTATCGTCACCACTCCACCAGTCTCACCAATACTCACCACCATTATCCCCACCGCCGATCTACCACCTACCATCAAAACCACCATTAGTATTTAATTTACGTATCTTGGGACCCCTTTTCTTACCCTACTACCACTACTTCTTCAACCACCACATTATCGTCACCACTCCACCAGTCTCACCAATACCCACCACCATTATCCCCACCATTGTCCACCATCACAACCACTATTAATGCTTACTGATGAGTATTGAAATGAAAAAAATATCAACAAAAAAATAAATTTATTATGAAATATATTATAAATATACTATGAAATATCAATTAACATTTATTATTAAATTTTAATTAAACGTGATCATTTATAGGGGTAGATATATGTTCTGCAAGTATAAATTGATCGTTCTTTATCTAGCCTAACTTGTCCAAATTTTGTTTTGTATTCTGGAAATGTAATCAATTTTATTTTAATACTAAAAACCGTGATTTATTCGATCGGGTACTATATATAGTTGGGATCCCATTTGGGTGATCCAGCGGTCATGATCATATTGTCTTATATGATTCAGTATCCTCCTCAAAATATTTATGTTTTGTCCTTAACAGTTGTGCTAAAAACAGACAACTACATCTATCACAATAAAATGTTGCCCATTTTGTAAAGACACAAAACTATTATTGTCCACTACTATTCAGTAACATCCACCACCGTGCGTAAAAACCAGCCACGCCCACTATTTTTTCCACCACCAGTAATGTTACCACCTCCACCACTCACAAATACCCGCCGTTGTTTCCACCACCCACTGCGTCTTTCACTACCACCATTAATAATTATTAATATAATTTTTAACCGGGGTCATTGTAGTACAGTGGTAAAGTCATTGGGTGATATTACCAGTTACTGAGTTCGAAACTCGTCAGCACCAAATTCTTTACCGGTTAATATATATATAGTTTTTAATAAACTTATTTACTAATAAAAATATGTATTTATTAGATTCATTAAATGAACATTTAATGTTACCACCTCCACCACTCACAAATACCTGCCACTGTTTCCACCATCCACTGGTTCTTTCACTATCACCATTAAAAATTATTAATACATCTTTTAACCGGGATCACTGTAGTACTATGGTAAAGTCATTGGGTGATGATACCAGTTATCTGAGTTCGAAACTCGCTAGCACCAAATTCTTTACCGATCAATATATATATATATATATATATATATATATATATATATATATATATATATAGTTTTTAACAATAAACTTATTTATTAATAAAAATATGTATTTATTAGATTCATTAAATGAACATTTATCATGAAAAATTAATTAATCATTCATCACGAGCAATTAATAGGACATTAATTAATAAAATATTTATAATGATTAGTTGAAAAAACCACGGCCGTAGATTTATCTCTCCTAGACAAATCTCGGCCGCTCTTTATCTAGCCTAACTTAGCCAAGCTTTGTTTTATATTCTAGATGATTATGCGAATGGTTAAAATAATATTATTTTAATATTTTTAGTGGTGGTCCTTCCACCAAGATCAAGAGTTTCAATCAAACTCAAATTATTCATAAAAGGATGAAATAATGCTCGATGGACCATCAAAATATACCAAAATTCTCAGAATTGGTCCATGGACAGCATGGTGACACGGGCATGCCACCGTGACCAGTCATGGTCGGCTCCTTGGCTTGTAGAATCTGGTACTACCTCTTTTGATGATTTTTGGCCTAATTAATCAATTAAAGTCCATATATATTTGGTTTAAACTCCTTCCTGCAACCGGGGAGATGATCCATTCACCATCAAACAGGTTCCACGACCACCAAGGTCCGGATCTACACCCATTGGTAGGTCCTCCTCTCTCCATAATTAGATTTTATCATCTAATGCTCGGTCATCACTATTTTAATAATGATTAAACAACAATCAATCATCCTTTCACCAACTGGTCTACAAAGGACTTTGGTAAATGCTCAGTCAAGCATCTGGAAACTACATGGACGATCAATCACCTCATGTAGCCGGTCCATCTCTTATCCGATGGTTGATTCTCAGCTGAACATCCATTGATCAAAATTAGAGTTTTGAACTGAATGCCCTGTCTAGCATAATTCTGAACAGGTTCAAACACTAATATTTTAATGTTGATCCAATAATCAATATTATAATTAATTAATTAATATTCGGTCCAACTACCAGTATTTTTAATTAATATTTTATTTGATCTCACTTACAATTTTTCATGGATCTAGCAGTACTTTCTCTGACCATCAGTGCTCTATCTGTCAATGCCCTAATTGCTTCAGCTAGCAATGGGTCATGGCCAACAAGGTTCGGAACGCCATCGCTGTCAATATTGATTCAACTATCAATATTTAATTGCTCTACCGAGGAATATTCCTCATAATGATTCGGCTATCAATATTTGAATAACAGTATTTCTCATGATTGATTCAACTATCAACATTCAAGAATTTCATACTGATCCAGCTATCAGTATTCCATTGGTCAACATTTGGTTTGATAGTCGACCATTATTTTAATCTCTCATCGTCATTCGACTGACTCATGACACGTGGATCTAGGAAGATCTTTTATGATAATTCAACAATTATCATTTTCATAAGTGATCACTGTTAGAGCATAGCTCGGTTGAACCCACCACGCGTTGGTATGTCAAGATTGGTTGTCATATTTTAGTGAACCAAAACTCATTTAAAGAGTCGCTTGATTATTTACTAGAGCCAACTTCGTATAGGTTAGCTTGAAAATATTAGGATATGAGACATTACAAGTATTACGTGAAGACTTGAAGAATATGAAGAAGTAAGGAGCAACAACGAAGACATCATCCTTCCACTTGAGGTTAGTAATATTTGACTTGAACCGTTTCATTCCCTAAGGTATCTTTCAAGTCGTGCATATTGAAAACATAACTGCGAAGCTGTGATATTACATTCTAGTTAGACATAGTATTAAGGAATTACAATACGAAGTTACAATACGAAGTATAACGTCTATCTTTTGAACTTTGTATATAAGACATCAACATAATCATATGAATGCTATTGTGATTATGTATGGGTATGGGTGAATATTTCGTCATAGAAACAATGTTTTTCTATTCTGATATAAGATTCACTCAAACTAGATCTAAGTATCGACGGGGATCTTTAGACTGTTTGTAGATCTAAAGACGTCTTGTAATAATCCATCGTTAACAGACTCCGTTCTGTGTATGAAGATCTAAGAAGATTTGAAGACAAAAGAAGATTTCTTATTTGAGTTCATAATCTTTGGTGTGCACAAAACTTGATCGGTTGGGGATCCAACTGTAAACGGTTTATCTTTTGATAGAGGATTGATTAGTTGCGTAGATCGGCATCAATGCATTTCTTTGTGATTCAGAGTATTGATTGCATAGTCTAAACAATTACTTTGGTATTTGTTGAATAGATTGATCTAAGAACCCGACAAAGGAGTTTATTGGCTAAACGGAAGAGCCTTTTGTCAAACTCATATCACGTTGTTTGAAAATAGTATTTACCGAACACATTTGTTGTTCCTTTACTGTTTGGAATACGAACCAAAGGAATTGTTCCAAGTGCGTGACTTATTGCAAGTTGGATGCGCTGGGATACTGAGGGAACTAGGTGAACTATAGGTTTAGTTGCTTGGTCTCAACTATAAGAAGTTGGTTTATATTTTGTATAGCGTCTTAATTCTGAGAGTATTCAATTATGGACAAGGTCCCGGGGTTTTTCTGTATTTGCGGTTTCCTCGTTAGCAAAATCTTGCCGTGTCTTTTACTTTTCTATTTCCGAAATTATAATTAGAAGTAAAATACACAAACATTAATTCCTAATTACTTGATAGTAATCCTATAGTGTTTGGTTTAGTCTGAACTTTTTATCAAGTAAACATACTTCGTTGTTGTATTGTCTCGATCTTATATCCATAGTCAATCACACAAGCTATCTTGTTGTCGTATTTTCTCGATCTCGTATCCATAGACGATCACACGAAGTGTGAACCGATTAGTTGTATTGTCTCGACTCAGTCCATAGACAATCACTTTCGTAAAAAGGACTTATAGGTGGAAAAGTTTTAGATTGAGGTATATTTGGGTACCCTCATCTTTTCAATTGGTATCAGAGCAGGCAAACACGAAAAAAATCTAACAATCTATGTTTGGTGCGATCCAACCTATAAGCAAGTGAATCTAACGAGTGATTCAGTTAACGTAGAGCAAGAATATGATATACTTCAGAAAGGATGTTTGTTTTTGAAACCTGATAAACAGCTCAGCACTGTTAGATCACTAGGGGAACACAACTCAGGAAATATTAACCATGATGAGTTAATACGAAAACAAATACTTATGACAAACAAGTCAGATTCAGATGCAGTAATGAGATTAAATTTTTCATAAAGCTTGCTGAAAAATATAATCTAAAGGATAATATATATTATCCATATGCCGAGAAGATCGTCAGAGAATCTTTGATTCATGAAGATGCTGAATCTAAAGGACTTGAATTTGTTCAAGCCAAAAAGGGTATATTAGTTAAAACAAGGATATGTGATTCTAATCTTCAGAATCTCTTAACTAATATACAACATCGTGATTCTAATAGCCTAACCACCTACAAGAATCAAAATAGATATGATTCGAGGGGTAATCCTTTGACTAGTATCCAGTCAAGATCATCAGACAATGATTATCTCCTAAACAGAGAGAAAGATCAACTCAAGTACACAAAAACAAATGATTTCAGATCATGTTGTTTTGTTGTTGATCAAGTGTCTAAAATAGAATCCAGGAAACAATCTCATCAAATGATGTTGTCATATTCCAATGAATTCCTGGGACGATATAAGAGTTATGGTTATTTCATAACTCATAAAACTTCAAGTCACTCTTATGATCCTTCTGTTAAATCATATCATTCCAGTTGTGGCACAGTAAAAGAAGTTTATTCTTGGAAGAATCCCAAAAGGAAAGATATTCGAAAATATCATGATGGATCATGTTCCACAAATTCTGAGCTATCACAAGCTCACTCCAACAACTGATGTTGGCATTCAGAATTTCCCTACATGTGCTCAATTCAAATAAAAAGGGAAGTTCTTAAAAGGATCACGAGAACATGAAGGAAGTATAATTATACTCACAAATATCTAAAGTGTTTTTCTATGCTTGGAATACCTTTTCTGTTTTTAGAAAAATACTTTCGATCTTTGGAAAGTCCTTGAGAAAATTTTGGAAAAATATTTTCAGATCATCTCAATCATACTGGTTCGGAAAAATTCTTATGTTGTTTCCGAAAGTGTATATTTTCACAAATAATATACCTTGATTAGGTATCTCAATCTTGGAAACCAAGTTTGATTCGTTATACAAACCATCTATAGGATCGATACTTCCCTCTATGTTGTCTGTGGTCAAAGATGGGTGAAAATACTATTGATGCATGAATTGTTTATTGCTTAACAAAATAAAAGGTTTTCGGGATGAATTGTTTATTCTAATTCGATTCCGAATAATAGAAACTAAGTTAATTCTGATCTTAGTTAGACTTATCAAAGTGAAGGTTTCGGTTATTCAAGTCTAACCGAATGCCTTAACAAGAAATGCTAGTTAACTAACCTAGTACTTGTCTTGTTTAAAAGTGAAAGGTCTAAGTTATTGATGAGAATAACTAGAACCTGATGAGAAAAATAAAGTTAATTCTGATCTTTATTTTGGTCTTATCGAACAAGCGATTGTATTTGTGCAATCGGTTTAGCAAAGGAACTAAGATGTTAGTCAATATATGATTTGCTAAACTATTAGGGAAAATTGCTTCGGGCAATTGTTTCCTTAGTAACATATCAAAACAAAATTACTTTGTAGTTTCGGTTTTGATATTGGCTATTAAAAATGGTGTGTGGAACCCTCGTGCTTAACTCTTATAGGTTGCAAGTCTGTTTGTAAGATTTGTAAACCTTTCGATTTGTCCTTTATTTGCTCGTATCTTTTTCATTTTGTGACAAAAAGGGAGAGAAATATATGGAGTAAACAAGTGATATTGATATTGATTTGTATTGATTTGGTATCACTAAGGAAAGGACAATGGTGCTTAAACATTATATCTAACGAAAGAGTAAAGCATAAACTAAGGGGAGTAACATATCATATGATGATGGAAATAACAAAGACGTGCGGATTGAAAATCTACCTATCTTACCTTTATGGGAGTATTAGCTTTGTTATTATAATGTCAACAACGGTATTTAAAGGTTTGAATGTATACAGGTTATTGTGTTGTTGAAACTTGGAATCAAGCGTATGTGTAATGAATTCTTGTAATTTGTTTATCCATATGATGTAAGAGTTTTGTCACTAAAATTGACAAAAGGGGAGATTGTTAGAGCATAGCTCGGTTGAACCCACCAAGCATTGGTATGTCAAGATTGGTTGTCATATTTTAGTGAACTAAAACTCATTTAAAGAGTCGCTTGATTATTTACTAGAGTCAACTTCGTATAGGTTAGCTTGAAAGTATTAGGATATGAGACATTACAAGTATTATGTGAAGACTTGAAGAATGTGAAGAAGTAAGGAGCTACAACGACGACATCATCCGTCCACTTGAGGTTAGTATATTTGACTTTAACTATTTTATTTCCTAACGTATCTTTCAAGTCGTGCATATTGAAAACATAACTGCGAAGCTCTGATATTATACTCTAGTTAAAAATAGTATTAAGGAATTACAATACGAAGTATAACGTCTATCTTTTGAACTTTGTATATAAGACATCGACATAATCGTATGAATGCTATTGTGATTATATGGGTATGGGTGAAGATTTCGTCCTAGGAAACAATGTTTTACATTCGTTTAAAAGAAGTAAATTCATGAACTTGTTTTGTGAATCGAAAGGGAAATCGCTAGGCTTATTGGTATTGTTATCATTGCAAATCTTTGGATTACCAATATGTGTGTTTAGTATAACCGCTCATAACTTGTTTATGTATCTTGGTTAAACTATTCACAAGGCCAAACTTTTGTATTGGTATGACTTTTATTAGTGAAACCGATCTTAAGTAATCACCTGAGATGGTATGATCGATTTGATGTGATTGGTATTACCAACTATAGACATTGGGGAACCGATCCTAGTAAGAGGTGAGACGGATCACAAGTATGTTGAACCGATCCTTGTAAGAGGTACAACAAGTCTTAGTAATTGGTAACCGATCCTAGTGACTTGTGTAAACGACCACAAGAAATACCATGAGCATATGGTAACAGATCCTAGTGAGAGAGGTGCAACATATGGTAACCGATCCTAGTGAGAGGTGCAACAGATCCTAGTGATTGGTGTAACCGATCCTAGTGAGAGGTGCACTCGGTTATAACACAAGAAACTTAACCAAAATTAACTTTTCGGATTTCCTAGAGTTCTTAGAGATACCGAAAAATATATTTGGTTAATATGGAAATATAAGATGTCGACATACTTTGAACATGTACAATAACTCTTATCTTTTATTGTTCAAAGATATTCCTTAATAGCTAAAGGAGAATCCTGGATCGAAATAAATTGAGAATCTTTTAGTTAAGGTTTTTAGTTTTTATATGCTTTTAATTTCCAGCAATTAAGATGCATATCTTTAGAAAATAAAAATTAGTAATGTGCATTTACTAATTGGAGATTTTTTACTGAGATTTCGGTCAATATTTGGACAAAGCATTTCCAGGAATTATGAAAACCGATTTTAGCTTTATTGCATATCTTTGAGAATATTCGGTTTTGGAAATTCCTCGGTGTCCAAACTTCCTTGTCTATAAATACTCAAGTTTGCATTTCAATCAAACTAATCCTCAGAGCCAGCAAAACTACCTAGTTGTGTTGTTACTGGTGGAGATGCCTATTCGTTGAGGAAAGTACTCTAATTAGGCGAAATCTCTTACAGCCTCTCGGTTTAAATACTTCTTCGGGATTGAGAAGCTCTATTAGTACCGTTGGTGGGAAACTAGATAATTGCAGTTTATTATTAGTTTTCAGTTGATTTGATGACTAACGGTGGTTGAACTTTGAATGCACCTAGTTTGTTTATGCTTGAGAATCTTCTCTTCTGATATACGATTCACTCAAACTACATCGAAGTTTCGACGGAGATCTTTAGACTGTTTGTAGTTCTAAAGACGTCTTTGTTGATGGTGGTTTTTAGTTTAGGGCGAAAATTGTAAAAGTCTATCTACCTGACCCGACATCGGAAGTAATAGACCTTGATATGTCTATATTCCGCAAGGAATTTTAAGAATATATCAAAATCTGACGAGTGCCTATGCCGCTCTTCATATTGTATTGAAACTCAAGTTCCTAGATGAATTGTTCAGTAGTATAGAGCCTAATAAGTATTTAAGCTCCTAGTTGCATTATTCACTAATGAAATGGAGCCATTTAAAAGCGTTGAGTGCCTAAAGCCTCTTCGCTCATATATGTATTGAGCAATTCAATATATCTATGTATATAAATTTTACTCAGAATGGTGCATGTAACAACAATCCCAAATATTCTATAAATTTTATCTTGCACCAGCATTATTCATTAATGCATATCCTGCCTAGTGTTTTCCTATGCTATATTCCCAGCCGAACTCTCAATATTTTCATGACATGACGATTAATGTTCACTCGCAACGGAGTAGCATGAATCTCCCGAAGTGTCAGTATTGAGACCTGCATGAAAACACCCACATAGGCTATACCACCCTATGAAAAAGAAATCATCGCGTTCGCACACCTTTTAATTAAAAGTTGGCACGATCGAACACGCTTAAATTCCTTAAGGAAAATCTAGACTATTAATATCAGTCTCAAAAATAATCACGGCCGCACGATTTGGCTGCGCGATCCAATAGACCTAGCCTGCTCCTAACGGAATTAGGCAATCATCACGATGGCCACCGGCGGGCTCATTAAAGCCCTAGTTGATCGAGTTCTATTCAAATAACTCTGAAGCGAACCGAACGCCAACCTAAAGAGGGGTGACCGCGCTGTTTTGGGAGAAGCTCGAACGAGCATACACTGTTCAATGCAGTCTTAAAACCATCACAACCGTCCAACTTCGCCAGCATGGTTGGACGGATTAGATCATCCCATGAATGATCAGGGAAGCGCTAACGCACACGTTGGCGGGCCCATTTTTCCTTCACCCAATCGGTTTCGCACGGCAAGGCCATGGAGCAATGAAACTTTTGCTCGAATCATGGCAGGCGTGATGCTTCTAAGGGCCGCGGAAGTCCACTAGTGTCTTAAATCGATCACAACCATCCAACTTAGCCAGCCTGTTTGGATGGCTTAGATCGCATTTAGGACCATCAGGAAGGTGCACATGCGTTCACCGTCATCCCAACATGGGCCCCAAGTGATCGATCTCCCAAGAGGAGGATCACGGCGTGCCAAACCGCTTGGCCAAAGTCACGTGTGCGTGACTGATTCAAAAACCTAGTTAGGGTTTGCGGCAATGCACATTTGTCGTAGTTCGATCATGACCATCCATCTTCACCAGCCTAAACGGAGGGTGTAGATATAGACTCAAGAGGTCCCATAGGTGTCAACTTGATCACCGTGGGACCACCTTTGCATGTGATTGGCCGACCTATGCAGACTATGTCGGGAAACCGAGATTACGTTCATCTCGAACATGCATGTTTCCATAGAGGTAAATTCCATGAAACATGCTACTTTAGATAACTATCTCGAATCCGTCTCTCACATCTTTAAATTAACATGATCGAATAATACTAGCACGAATATATGATCAATACGATAATAGACAATCACACACGACACAAAGATTACGTGGTTCACCTTTGTAGGCTACATCCACGGCCAAAACCACCCCGAGAATCTTCATTATCATAACAAGTTATTACATCGTCACACATCTTATAATCAACTAGTTATATAACCCACTAGCGCTAAACGTTAGAAACAACAAGACATATTACGAAGAGTTACCTCTCCCTTTGTTCTTATTCTTCCATAAACTTCTACCACCATGGTTGCTTCGACTTTAGACAAGAACATGAAGAACATCATGAATTCTAGCTTCTCCCACATGCACCCAAGAAACCCTAGATTTCTCCCATACCCATTCTCACTACAAGTCTCTCTTTTCACATAGATTTTTCCCCATCACCAACCATCGTAGGACACAACGGTTGTGACTCAATCACTCCCATTATTGAGAGAGGATTCTACTAGAGAATTACTCAAGAGAATGAATTTCTACTCACCATATAAGCCCTCATATAGTAGACAACCCCTTGCTTCCCAAGTCTTCTAGAACTTCTAAGAATAGTCTTCCACCTTAATTAGGAAACCCAAAACTTGGAAAACACTCTTCCAACCGTCATACAAGTTTCCTAATCCAAGTAAACCTTGTAGACACTCCAAACCCGAAACTGACCTTTAGCCACGGTTTTGACAGCATTAGATCACTGTTTCAGCTTCAAAAACTGCCACCTAAAGTCCAATTTCATCCACATAGTTTTGTATACGGAACAAAACCCCAACAGACTAGAGCCCGGCGCCTCGAAACGCACGCCCAAAGGTTCCATGCCCCATGGCTTTTAAACCTTTGCGACAATGTACTTCTGTCGCAAATCGATCACGACTAGTCATCTTTGCCGGTCAAATTGAGTGGCCTAGATCGAATCTTTTTTGGACAGAGAGGTGTAAACATGCACGCCGGCGGGCCGTCTCCACGCCTGCCTGGTCGGTCCCTCCAAAATTAGCGCATATGCTTGGATTCGATCAAGCCAAAGAGGAGATGTTGCGCACCTCTAAAAAACCCTAAAACCCATCAATGGCAGCAAATATGTGCCATAAATCATCTCGTCCTTCCAACTTTGCCATCTTGGTCGGCTTAGATTAAAATTTAGGCGATCAATGAAGCGTCTCAATGATTACCGTCCGCCACTCTGCCATAGGGAGTGATCGACCAGATGGTGGTACGCCCATGCGGCCTCCAAACGATCAATCGAAGATGGTTGGACGTGCTGCCATTTTAAGACGCTTAATCCGCGACTTGTTCAATCAAGCTTTAAAACAATGATGCTTCATACATATCGATTTTTTTGAGCTTCTTGCTTAAAAGCGATGCATTACATGCATCGAGCATACACGATATTTCATGAATATTAATTCCATAAATAACTTAGTTATTTAACCAGATAACACCATATGCTATTTCTTGCGAAGGGTCCCACGACTCGACCCACTCATTCGAGACATCAAACATGTCCCAAACTGGGGGATATTTACTGGAATATTGGCCTGGCGGTTTACAGCGTGCGGTGTGCAACGCACCCATTACGAGAACGTGTCCGGAGGTATGGACGGTTAACGATTATGAGGGAAGTGGGCAAAGGCGTGATCGTGTATCAATCACCTATACGACCCCACTACTCCATCACTCAACTTCCTCTACTTCCTACGAGATTAGGATTGCGCTCAAATGACTTGTATAAATAGGTTCTTCAACCTATTTAAAAAAAAACACAGAGAAACCAAGTGTTGTCACAGTATCCAGAAAACACCCAGAACTGATAGCTTACATTATGCAAGCCAGTTCAACATTCTGATACAAGTCATAAATAGCCAACACCTCTACAATCTCAAAATCTTCTTCGCTTCCCTCCCTAAGATCAACCCTTCTCCTTCACTTTGTGACCGATTTGAATATGGAACGACCATTTCTTGGTTTAGGCCAGAGTCTTACACATTGATATCTCGAACCTAAAAGCATTCCCGTGCAGTGCATTTGTTTTAGGGTTTGAACTCGTTTCTTATCAACACACCCCAAATTACCAAAAACACAAAATCAATTTTTACCCCAAAACAACTGGCGACCACAGTGATTGATCTCTCGGTTGCAAAAAATCATTTTCCCTAACCTGTTTTCAATTTCCTAAAATCCTCAATATGGTTGATCTTAGGAATGGTTTAGAAACCCTCAATCCCAATTTTACTTCTCCCAGCACTGACAATACTTCACATGTTATTCATGAATCCGTTCTTTCATTCAAAACCCTTGACGAGGCTATGAAGTCTCGATATTTAACAACTATTCATGATTTGATGAAAATCCTGAATGATATTGTCAGGAATCAAGCTACTATTGTCAAGACGCAGGACGGAATATTTGCGCTCTTGAAAGTCTTAACGGATCAACTATCGAAGGAACCAACACGCATTCATTCTCAAGGAAACGCCACCAACAATCCATTTTGGATCAATACTGATGGTAGTAGTCCTTCCAAGATTCATATTCCTATTCCTGGTGAGGAAGATGAAGCCTATGATCGTGTTGAATGGAAAAGTAGCTACCAACCTAACTTGTCTGCTCATGAAGATCGAGAGATGCTTCCTCAAACTTAGAAAGAAGACTCGTGGGATTTAGAACGATCTCATCAGAGTCCTCTCAATGAAAAGGTGATTTCATTATGTGTGTCCTTCCTGGAAAGTATCAATTCCCATATTACATCAGAAGCTGCTAAGAGATCCGCTGCTGCTTTACTCAATCGATCCAAACCTTCCCAGAATGAAGAAACTCGTAAAGATGTTCAGGAAAGCAGGTGTCCTTCCAATAAAAGACCCAACCTCAAATTAATCACTCGTGAGCGTGGAAAGAGAAAGCATCCGGGGAACAACTATCAACAATCTAAGCGTCCGACTCCCATTTCACATAGGACAAATGAGACTCCACCATTCCCAGATTTTCCCTTTCCAATGGAAGAGGTGATTGAACTCTTGGAGGCCTGGATACAAGATGACGTCATCAAGCGACCTCGTGTCAAACGTCCTCCAACTAAACAAGAAATGAAAGATCCCAAGTACTGCCGCTTCCATAGGTTTTTCAACCATCCTACAAGTGAGTGCAACAAATTGAAGCACATCTTCCAGGAGAAGATCGACTCAGGGGAACTTCAACTAGGCACTGAAGGAGTGTACAAATACCATCCTCCTATTAGAAGTTGTTGCATGCTTTTTGGGGACTTCGTCTACAAAACTGCGCAGTCAACCATGGAACATGTGTGTGAAATTCTCTCTTTCGTCAAGGCACAACGTCAAGATATCTTTGCCGCTCTAAATTGTGTTGTATCGGGAAAGAAACTACATTCGATCGATGAAGCTGCCCCCAGACCTATATCTCTCCTGGAAGACATAATTGGCATAAGCGGCTAGGGGCTCTTAACCACTGCTTATCTTAGAGATGTCGAGTTGGGAGAAGCATTGATTAACGCAGGGACTACGAAGGGAAGTCCAGAAGCCCCATATCGTATATCCAGAGGCTCAAACGCACGAGTAAGTCTTCTCGAACAACCTCTTTTACAGTATGTTAATCCTCATCTCATCAAGCACCGGGGACTTGATCCGATCGTCAACCCGACTGACTAGGCGATGTGAAGAGGAAGCTGGTCCCTGTCAATATTTTATTAAATGTTTAAAAGAAGTATCTATCAAGGATAAGAGTTCCAGAGGTCAAGTAGCAGGAGCCTTACCTATTTTCTGAAATTAAACAAGGTGCCTATTGCAAACTCTTTGGTACTTACAGCTGGGAGGAGTAGCAATACACACTAGATAGCTCCAGTCAGTTCCTGAAACATTATATTTCCATTTCCCTAGTATTTCCCTTGTTTTCATACAATACTTACGATTCATCCAAAATGTTTGCACCAATTTGCATTCATAGTTAAGGTTTCAGTGAAACACAATTTCTTTCACAAAACGAAAACCTCTATTCTTCAAGAGCAGCCGCCTACCTGTTCAAAACCAAATCAAACCACAAAGGAATGTCTCTTCTTTCCAAAACACCTAAAAGTAAAAGTCCTGGGAAGGAAGTAAAGGCATTCAAGGGAAATCATTCAACAACATTTCATCTTTTTTAGAGAAAACACTTTTTATATCCCGAAGAGTAGCCTGCTTCAACTTCAACTCATGGGACGGTTTCTCAATGCAAATTTGGGATTTTGGAAATTCTTTTCTACACACATTTCTTGAGGATACTTTCGATATTCGATCACTCATTCAGAAGCAGCGTGCCTGATCATACTACACATTTGGTTACGGAAATGTGTCCATACTTCTTTAATATTCGGGCGTACAATTCAGTATACTTCGCTGACACGTTGAACCCCCCAATTAATACGTAATTTACATGAGGAGCATGAAATTGAGGGTCGAGGGCGCAGTCACGTCCTCAAAATCGTCGGTCGCCTCCATTACCTCTCGGTTCTTCCTGCAACATCATCCCGGATACATGTAAGTCCAACAAGGGCGTTCATCTTCTCAAAGCATTAAAACTACGAAAGAAGTTGAGCAAGATTAGTTCAAAGATATCCAGATAATTCGGCCAGTCAAACAGAGCAAAACATGTACATGCACGTACATCAGAAGAATTGGAGATCACTGTAGCTGCTCGAGCGCTACCTGCAATCCTCTCTGACATAACCTATTTCTCCTGGGGACTGCCTCCACCTTGCCTAGAGGATACCACTCATATGCCCACCGAACAACTTAAAGTCAAGGCCTCTTGCAATCGAGCACAACGGAGTTCGGAAAATTTTGAAATTTACTGGAGAGGCTGGAGACAGAAATTACACATTCCAGAGAAGGTCGATGGTACAGCTTCTACACCATTTGGTGTAGGAAGAAGAATCGTCACGTGATTAAGATGAGTCCTAACAATTGTGTAGGAAACTTCGAAGAATTCGTCATCCATATTGGGCGTGTATTTGGAATCATTAATTCCCCTTGGCTTAGTGGCGGAAATATCCCCAGATTGCTTTGCTGCTGTTGATACTCGCTCTGCTGCTGACAAAGAAAGTCAATCACATCGAATTGAATGTGGATATTGCACTCACATTAAGAATATGAAGACGACATGGACTTACCTTGCTTGGTGTACATGAATATGGGTGGGTCATGATGTTCATGCAAAACAGGAAAGAGCCTAAGCTCCCTTTACACCCGACGAAATTTTAAAGTTGGAAATGGTTTCTTTCTCTCGCTCATACGAATGCGATTTAGAGAATCTAGTTGAGCTCCAAAGACTTGACCGGGCATGCCGCTTTATTTTTCCTACCATTGATGAGCAAGAGCGGTGATTTGTTGGTGGCCCCTGCTTGAAAGATGCTTCGCCAGTACGACTGCAAAGGAAGATAAAACCAAGCGATAAACCTCTGGTAACATCTATCTACTTCATCTTATTGGTTTTGTTTTTCGTATGTCACCATCTAGTGCTTACCCCGCAACAATGTCACTGTTGCGTGCTAAGCAGGGGACTTAATGTTGATGGTGGTTTTTAGTTTAGGGCGAAAATTTTAAAAGTCTATCTACCTGACCCGACGTCGGAAGTAATAGACCTTGATATGTCTATATTCCGCAAGGAATTTGAAGAATATATCAAAATCTGACGAGTGCCTATGCCTCTCTTCATATTGTATTGAAACTTAAGCTCCTAGATGATTTTTTCACTAGTATAGAGCCTAATGAGTATTTAAGCTCCTAATTGCATTGTTCACTAATGAAATGGAGCCATTTAAAAGCGTTGAGTGCCTAAAGCCTTTTCGCTCATATATGTATTGAGCAATTCAATATATTTATGTATATAAAATTTACTCAGAATGATGCATGTAGCAACAATCCCAAATACTCTATAAATTTTATCTTGTACCAGCATTATTCACTAATGCATAGCCTGCATAGTGTTTTCCTATGATATATTCCCCAGCCGAACTCTCAATATTGGCATGACATGACGATTAATTTTCACTCGCAACGGAGTAACATGAATCTCTCGAAGTGTCAGTATTGAGACCTGCATGAAAACACCCACATAGGCTACACCACCCTCTGACAAAGAGATCAGCGCGTTCGCACACCTTTTAATTAAAAGTTGGCGCGATCGAACACGCTTAAATTCCTTAAGGAAAATCTAGACTGTTAATATCAGTCTAAAAAATAATCACGGCCGCACGATTTGGCCGCGCGATCCAATAGACCTAGCCTGCTTCTAACGGAATTAGGAAATCATTACAATGGGCACCGACGGGCCCACTAAAGCCCTAGTTAATCGAGTTCTATTCAATTAACTCCGAAGCACCCCGAATGCCAACCTAAAGAGGGGTGACCGCCCTTGTTAGAGCACTGCTCGGTCGAACTCGCATGCGTTTCTATATCAAGCATGTTTGTCAATGTCAGTGATCAAAACTATAAGTATTGATTTCTAGTCTATTATAGCTAAATCTCGGACTAGGATAGTAAGTGTAGTTGATCTCAAGGACTTCATGGAGATTCATCATACAAGTGGAAGAACTACTCAAGGATTCGGTGGAACTTCTCGACAAAAAGGTATGTGAAGACTTGAACTTATCTGTCACTCAAAATTCTATTTATTCTATCTCCTACTTCTTGAGACAAAAGTCGTATGCTATATATATAGACTTAGATTATACACATTTGGTATTTTGAGCCGAGTATATCTGGCCTATCTATATCTCGAAATATGTATTGGTAAGCGTTTCGCTTTGACCATGTTTTTCTTTACCTAGTGACGCAAGTCATGATATGTTTCAGTCATCTTGAAAATTGCTTTGACGAGAAATAGTGTAACAACTATATAACGTTATCTAAGAATGTTTCAATGATTGAAATGAGAGTTTAGATTACATAACCAATGATGGACATAAGTACGTTGTGGAAAAATATATGTGCATAAGTCCTATAATGGAAGAATGGCTAGTAGCCAAGTCCGCAAACTGCTAAAGTTCTCAAACCCGAGAATTTCTGCTGGAGTTTGTAAACTCTATCCAGTATCTTAAGTCCGTGAACCTAGTCTGCGAACTTCAAAAAGGTTATATATCTGAAAATGATTTCTGAACTTAAACTTATAAAGACTAAGAAATGCTTTTGCAAACCGTGGCTATAAAGTTCGTGAACCGATTCATGTGAATCAAATCATCTTTGTTTCAATTGTGTCTTGTGTAGTACATGATATTTCCTTGCAATTGAACAACTCTCTAACTAGTTCATATGAGTCATTTGAACTAGTTATGGTGAAGAAGAAAATGGTTGGTATGAAATGCTCAAATGGCTAACCTTTTGGTTGCCTATTGTTGAACCAACAATGCACACGTTTGGGTACGGTTAACAAACCTAGAAACTTGCACTTCATATAACAAGCTAAGATTTCGATCTAACGGTTGAGATATATTAGCTTGAATCTAAATCAGGTTTTCATCTAACGATGGATAGTGTTTGCTTTGTGAGCAAGGCGAAACCTTGATTTGAAAGACTATATAAGGAGACATCTAGCTTTATGCAATACTAATCCCCACAGCTTACGTGTGATACTAGTTTGCGTGCTAGAGTCGGTTCTCCTTTAACCTTTGGTTTTCTTCTTCTAAAACCAGGTCAATGACTTAAATACTTCATTGGGATTGTGAAGCCAAATCGATACTAGTTTTATTGTAGTTGTGTGATCTGATCTTGCATCTTCTATCGTACGAGTACAATCATATTTATTGGCTTGAGACTAACCTCTCCGATAGGCAAGATATAAAAAGTAATCACAAACATCTTCGTCTCATCGTTTGTGATTCCACGACATCTTGTTTCACTACCATACGATTAAGATTATTGTGAGGTGATTGATTAATCTTGGCTGTTCTTCGGGAATATAAGACCGGATTATCAATTGGTTTCTGTTCACCTTGATTTTATATCAAAAGACGAAACAAAAAATTTAGGGTTTTTCTGTGGGAGACATATTGATCCTTTGATAGACTTGTCTGTGTGAGACAAATTTGTTTATTGTCAAAGCCTGCGATTTTTGGTCGTAGCAACTCTTAGTTGTGGGTGAGATCAGCTAAGGGAATCAAGTGCGCAGTATCCTGCTGGGATCAGAGGGGTAGGGGTGTAACTGTACCTTGGATCAGTGGGAGACTGATTGGGATTCAACTACAGTCCAGTCCGAAGTTAGCTTGGAGCAGGCTAGTGTCTGTAGCGGGTTAATACAGTGTGTATTCAATCTGGACTAGGTCACGGGGTTTTTCTGCATTTGCGGTTTCCTCGTTAACAAAACTTCTGGTGTCTGTGTTATTTCTTTTCCGCATTATATTTGTTATGTAATTGAAATAATACATGTTGTGTGTTTAGATCAATCAATTGGAGAGTTCGACCTAACGGTTGTTGATTGATATTGATTGATCCTTGGATATTGGTCTTTGGCACCATCCAAGTTTATCTCTCTTTAATCGTGACTCGCAGTTTGCTTGAGTAAGATTAAATCGAGAGATTGAGATATAAACTCTTTGATATATCTATTTATTGATTGAGTCTAACTGTCTAGTTGATTCTCATAAAAAGTATATTGGAGTTTGTCCATACATATTTCTAATCGAAATGTTGGGTGTGGTTGTTAGACCCCCGCTTTTTCAGCGCTGTTTTGAGAGAAGCTCGAAGCATAGACTGTTCAATGCAGTCTTAAAACCATCACAACCATCCAACTTCGCCAGCCTGGTTGGATGGATTAGATCATCCCATGAATGATCAGGGAAGCGCTAACGCACACGTTGGCGGGCCCATTTTTTCTTCACCCAATCGGTTTCGCACGACAAGGCCATGGAGCAATGAAACGTTAGCTCGAATCATGGCATGCGTGATGCTTCTAAGGGTGCGGAAGTCCACTAGTGTCTTAAATCGATCACAACCATCCAACTTAGCCAGCCTGTTTGGATGGCTTAGATCACATTTAGGACCATCAGGAAGGTGCACATGCGTTCACCGTCAGCCCAACATGGGCCCCACGTGATCGATCTACCAAGAGGAGGATCACGGCGTGCCAAACCGCTTGGCCAAAGTCACGTGTGCGTGACTGATTCGAAAACCTAATTAGGGTTTGCGGCAATGCACATCTGTCGTAGTTCGATCATGACCATCCATCTTCACCAGCCTAAATGGAGGGTGTATATATAGACTCAAGAGGTCCCATGGGTGTTAACATGCCCACCTTTGTGTGTGATCGGCCGACCTATGCAGACTAGAGACCGGCGCCTCGAAACGCACGCCCAAAGATGGCATGCCCCATGGCTTCAAACCTTTGCGGCAATGTACTTCTGTCGCAAATCGACCACGACCACATATCTTTGCCGGTCAAATTAAGTGGCCTAGATCGAATCTTTGTGGGACAGAGAGGTGTAAACATGCACGCCGGCGGACCGTCTCCACGCCTGCCTGGTCGGTCCCTCCAATATTAGCGCCCATGCTTGGATTCGATCAAGCCAAAGAGGGGATGTTGCACACCTCTAAAAAACCCTAAAACCCATCAATGGCAGCAAATATGTGCCATAAATCATCTCATCCGTCCAACTTTGCCAGCTTGGTCGGACGGCTTGGATTAAAAGTTAGGCGATCAATGAAGCGTCTCAATGATTACCGTCCGCCACTCTGCCACGGGGAGTGATCGACCAGATGGTGGCCCGCCCATGCGGCCTCTAAACGATCACTCGAAGATGGTTGGATGTGCTTCCATTTTAAGACGCTTAATCCGCGACTTGTTCAATCAAGCTTTAAAACAACGATGCTTCATACATATCGATTCTTTTGAGCTGCTTTCTTAAAAGCGATGCATTACATGCATCGAGCATACACAATATTTCATGAATATCAATTCCATAAATAACTTAGTTATTTAACCTGATAGCACCGTATGCTATTTCTTACGGCGGGTCCCACGACTCGACCCACTCATTCGAGACATCAAACATTTCAAAAACTGGGGGATATTTATTGGGGTATTGGTCTGGCGGTTTACAGCGTGCGACGTGAAACGCGCCCATTACGAGAACGTGTCAGGAGGCATGGACGGTTAAAGATGATAAGGGAAGTTGGCAAAGGCGTGATCGTGTGACAATCACCTACACGACCCCACTACTCCATCACTCAACTTCCTCCACTTCCTACGAGATGAGGATTGCGCTCAAATGACTTGTATAAATAGGTTCTTCAACCTATTTTAAAAAAAAACGTAGAGAAACCAAGTGTTGTCAGAGTATCCAGAAAACACCCAGAACTGATAGCTTACATTATGTAAGCCAGTTCAACATTCTGATACAAGTCATAAATAGCCAACACCTCCACAATCTCAACACCTTCTTCGCTTCCCTCCCTAAGATCAACCCTTCTCCTTCACTTTGTGACCGAATTGAATTTGGAACGGCTATTTCTTGGTTCAGGCTAGAGTCTTATAGATTGATCTCTCGAACCTAAAAGCATTCCTGTGCAGTGCATTTGTTTTAGGGTTTGAAATCGTTTCTTATCAATACACCCCAAATTACCAAAAACACAGAATCAGTATTTACCCCAAAACAGTCTTGTGATAATCCATTGTTAACAGACTCCGTTCTATGCGTTATTGATCACAAGAGATTCAAGTTGATCATGTGCACGTGTTTATTGAAGATCTAAGAAGATTTGAAGATTTGAAGAAGAAGAAGATTTCTTATTCGGGTTCATAATCTTTGGTGTGCACAATACTTGTTTCGGCTGGAAAGGGATCCAACTATAATCGGTTTATCTTTATGATATATTTGACCGATTAGTTGAGTAGATCGGCATCAATACGAATCATTGATTCAAAGTATTGATTGCCTAGTCTTAACAATTACTTTGGTAGTTGTTGAAAAGATAGATCTAAGGACCTGACAAAGGAGTTTATTGGGATAAACGGAAGAGCCTTTTGTCAAACTCATATCACGTTTTTTGAAAAGATTTGTTACCGAACAAATTTGTTGTTCCTTTACTGTTTCGAATACGAACCAAAGGAATTGTTCCAAGTGCGTGACTTATTGCAAGTTGGATGCGCTGGGATACTGAGGGAACTAGGTGAACTATAGGTTTAGTTGCTTGGTATCAACTATAAGAAGTTGGTTTATATTTTGTATAGCGTCTTAATTCTGAGAGTATTCAATTATGGACAAGGTCCCGGGGTTTTTCTGCATTTGCGGTTTCCTCGTTAGCAAAATCTTGCCGTGTCTTTTACTTTTCTATTTCCGAAATTATAATTAGAAGTAAAATACACAAACATTAATTCCTAATTACTTGATAGCAATCCTATAGTGTTTGGTTTATTCCGAACCTTTTATCAAGTAAACATACTTCGTTGTTGTATTGTCTCGATCTTATATCCATAGTCAATCACACAAGCTATCTTGTTGTCGTATTTTCTCGATCTCGTATCCATAGACGATCACACGAAGTGTGAACCGATTAGTTGTATTGTCTCGACTCAGTCCATAGACAATCACTTTCGTAGAAAGGACTTATAGGTGGAAAAGTTTTAGATTGAGGTATATTTGGGTACCCTCATCTTTTCAATTGGTATCAGAGCAGGCAAACACGAAAAAAATCTAACAATCTATGTTTGGTGCGATCCAACCTATAAGCAAGTGAATCTAACGAGTGATTCAGTTAACGTAGAGCAAGAATATGATATACTTCAGAAAGGATGTTTGTTTTCGAAACCTGATAAACAGCTCAACACTGTTAGATCACTAGGGGAACACAACTCAGGAAATATTAACCATGATGAGTTAATACGAAAACAAATACTTATGACAAACAAGTCAGATTCAGATGCAGTAATGAGATTAAATTTTTCATAAAGCTTGCTAAAAAATATAATCTAGGGGAACGATTAACCGAACTTAATCACGACACACGAGTCAGACTCATCACTGTCAATTATCAAACACTTTCAGAAGATTTCTCTCGTCTACACATAAAATCATATTCAGCACAGTTCAACACATCACATCGCCAATAGATCAATATCCATTGATCTCCACACAATCTCAGGTTCCCTCCCTACAAACCGACCATTCTTCTCCTCTTGTGACTGAATTGAACCTGGAACGACCATTGTCTTGGTTTAGGCCAGGGTCCTACATATTAGTCTCTCGAACTCAAAGTACTCCTATGCAATACATTTGTTTAAAGGTTCAGGCAATTTGCTACTTCGAGAATTTGCTTTATCGAGCACTTTCCCTCTCCACCACTTTTTACCAGAAAACCAGCAAGTCACTTTTACCCGCAAACACACTGATTAAGATTTTTGATGGGGTTGTAGTAAATAGGATTCATTTCAGACTTGTGAAGGAAATGAAATTTTTAGATTTAATAAAAAAATATATATATACAAAAAATATTAACAATGGGCGAGAGGTACTGGGACTAAGGATTTGGCCGAATTCACTACACAGGGTTCATTCATATATTCTTTGACAATTTAAAACTCAATAAAATTAACATGGACTCTGATTTTGCCAAGATAGATTCTCAAAACATCGATTGTAAGTCCTAAGCATGATGTATCAAAACACCTAAGCTAAGCATACATCATCAAATTAAATAACAACCAATTAATTCAAATCATATTTCAATTTTAAATTAATGCAAAAGTCATAAGAAAGAATAAAATAAATTTACCCGTGTATGAAATTCACCCTCCTCCGTCGTCCCAGTGTTGGGTTTAGCTCATCATGATAAAAACATGCTCAAAATATTTATTTATTGCTCAAATGGTGTTTACAATGATGAAAAGAAGAGAAAATGGTGTAAACAGCTAATGTGCGACCCACAGGAAGCGTCACAAAAGAACGATAAAAGAGAAGTGCTATTGTCGCTGTGGTTCTAAGACTCACGCATGTGAGTCTGTTTCACTGTTGATAAACGACTGTCCCTGCGAGTCTGTTCTTCGTGTTCTTCATCATCAGTAGGAGCAGAAACAGAGTTTCATCAACTCTTGATTTCTCGCTATTGAGCTCTCCTATCGACCCCAAACTCTCGACACCCCTTCTAGGACACCCAGGGAACCTATTTATACCCAACAACGACAAGAAATCACGCTCATTAACTCTCCATGATCCTCCATTACTCGGTGTTAAAAGAAAATATTTTCCGAATATTTTCTTCCCTGAAATGATTCTCCACGCGTAAACATCTTCTGATACTCCCTTATTTAGCTTCTACACGCATCTTCAATGACTAAGTGTCATCCAAACACGAGCATCACACATCAAACTTGCTGAAAATCCGTGAATATCATTTTCAAACCCGTGTTGCCCTGATTTCTTCCACCTGATTATCCAGCCAAATTCAGTCGAAACAATCACCCATACCAGCTCTATTATGATATATTACATCTTTCCACAAAGTTTCAGCGATTGAATCGCACAAAATCACGTCCAAATGCAATCGAGAAAATCTGCCAGTGAAGAGCAAATATTTTCCCGCCAAAATATTTTTTTGAATTTGTGAAGAAGGTCACCCCTTATCCAGTGGTCGCCCCCTTATCCGTTGCTGGAGTCCGAATAACACATGTCCCTTGGGGTGCCTTTAGTAATTTTTCTGGGGTGTTTCCAACACTTTTTCTGGGTTCCTCCGGTGCATTTCTGGGGGGGTTTTTAATACTCTATCCTAGGGTGTAAAACACCACTTTTCGAGCCAATTTCGCTGAAAGAGCTTATTTTTCCAAAAACATCTACAAAAATATAAAATAACACAATAAGTATTTAATCGAGTCTAACAATACAGAACATTGAGAACAAAATAGACACATAAATGCGTCTATCACACACGCATATATCTTATGAATTCAGCCGAGTGAAGCTCATAAATACAGCTATACACATACATGAGAGAGGCATATGCACTCATTAGGATTTAATAGATTTCTCAAATTCTTTGCAAAATGAAGGCACAAAAATAGAGTTTTATAGTTTTCTCCCTAAACCAAAAACCACTATCAACATTAAGTCCCCTGCTTAACACGTAACAATGACATTATTACATGGCAAGCATAAGATGGTGACAGACGAAAATAAAATTCATAAGATGAAGTAGGTAGATATTACCAGGAAGATAGTAGTTGGCCTTTTTCGTCTTGAGTTCTAGCCAGGAGTAGACTAATGAAGCATCAACTGGGAGTAACTAGAAACCACGGCATCGTTATAAACTAGGCCGTATGAAGGGAACACGAGAACAAGGACGTGATCTTGGTCAAGCATCTCCAAGTCTGTTGGTATGGGAACAAAAGACTTGTAGTTGAATTGCCTTGATAGTCTCGGTGTTGTGATGTCAAATAGTCGTCCAAGGAGTAATGATCGATAGAGAGGGACGAGAGAAACATCGTCTGAAGAGCATGAACCAGGATAACTGTCGGGCAGCAATCGAGCCTTATAAGAGTATATAAATCAGACCAAAAATTAGAATGTCAAATAGTAATTGCTTTTACAATATGCATTTATGTATTCATCTTTCAAATTCATGACATTATAATCACATCCAACTAAGGGGGACATTCAGTAGGTTCTAAAGAAATTTCCTAGACATAGTTTGAAGAAATGAACAAATACTTGTCAAAACGTGTAACCGAATTAGGTAGCATATCAAATTATGTTACTTCATTACTTTACGTTAGTATGTAAATATTTATTCACAGAGGTCAATGAAGGCAATAAATTGTAAACAAATGAATAGTAAATAAATTCAATTACGTTTCGTGAACTTCCTTTCTAGCACCTATGTCATCACGTATTTGTAGCGAATGCTGGTGATTACATCATTCAAATTCATAAAGAACAATGATACATTGTGATATAGAGAATGCTGAGACATTGTTGATACACACAACAAATTATCTCAATGAAAAGAAAAACTGTATAAATAAGAATTGAATCAGTATTTATATGGTAAACATCATAAATAAACATAAATTAATTAGACTAAAATCAATAACTAAAACAAAACATACGATGAACGAAGAAGAAACCTATCATGGTTAGGGTTTATGAAAAAATGGGGGTCTAACAACCACACCCAATATTTTCGTTCGGTAATCTGTATGGATAACTCCAATACAATTCCAAGAGAATCAACTAGACCGTCAGACTCAATCACGGAAAAGTATCCAAGAGTTATATCTCAATTTCGCAATGTAATCAGCAAATCAAACAGATAGAATCCGCGAGCCTGATTATTATGAGAAACAACTTGAACGGTACCAAAGACCAATATTCAAGTGTCAATCAATTTCAATCAACAACCAAAGGTTGGATTTACCAATTAAATGAACTACGCACAACCTGTGATATTTCAATTATATAAACAAATATAATGCGGAAAATAAATAACACGGGGACCAGAAATTTTACTAACGAAGAAACTTCAAATGCAGAAAACCCCGCGACCTAGTCCAGATTGAACTCCACACTGTATTAAGACTCTAAAGACACTAGACTACTACAAGATTAACTTCGGACTGAGATGTAGTTGAGCCCTAACCAATCTCACATTGATCAAGGTCCAGTCGCGTTCCTTACGCCTATGAATCCCAGCAGGACTCTACGCACTTGATTCCCTTAGCTTATCTCACCCACAACCAAGAGTTGCTACGACCCAAAGTCGAAGACTTATAAACCAATCTGTCTCCCACAGAAAAGTCTATTTAGATAGATAATTTGTCTCCCACAGAAATACATGCGAAGTTTTGTTCCGTCTTATGATAAATCAAGGTGCACAGGAACCAATTGATAATCCGGTCTTATATTCCCAAAGAACAGCCTAGAAATATCAATCACCTCACAATAACTTAACTATAAGATGGTAGAACAAGTTATCGTGGAATCACAAAGAATGAGTCAAAGATCTTTGTGATTACTTTTTATATCTTACCTATCGGAGATAAATCTCGAGCCAATCTTAGATAAGATAGTTAATTAATACGATAAAATAAGTAAGATCAGAATACACAACTGCAAAGAAAATAGTTGGATCTGGCTTCAGAATCCCAGTGAAGTCTTCAAGTCGTTAACCTAAATGGTTTTAGGAAAAACCTAGATTAATGGAGAACCGAATCTAGTACGCAAATAGTATCACACAGGAGGTGTGGGGATTAGGTTTCCCAGTTGATAGAGTTCTTCTTTATATACCTTTCAAATCAGGGTTTGCTTAGTTAGCTTAGAAACAAAACATACATTATTCACGGTTAGATAAAATCCCGATTTAAGATACAAACTATGTTTTGCTTGAAATCAAAGCAATATCTCTCCACCATTAGATGGATTTAGCTTATCGCACACAAATGAAATATACTTCATTTAGATACGGGTAACAGTACCTAAACGTGTACATAAGGTTGGTTCAATAGTATTTAACCAAAGTAATCCATATGAACACTTTTGTCTAATCCACACTCATCTAACACATCTAGATCAACTATGATGATCAATCAATCATGAATGATAACCAAAGAATCTAATTGTGTTCTTTACAGAGTTCAGGGTTCAATTTTTATCAATCACATTGGAGTATATATGATCCAATTGAAACAAAATCAGAATGATTCAAAAGAATCAATCATAAACATTTAAGCCACGGTTTGCAAAGATTGCATTCCTTATTATATAAATGTATTTGTTCATGAGTATGACATCATACTTTGCCGATTTTAGAACTTGAACCACTTAAGTTTGCAAACGGGAACGCAAACTTAAGTTCTGGACATTGGTCATGAACCAACAAATTGCAAACAGGTACGCAAACTTTAGTTACGGAGTAAACTCAGGTGAATAAGTTCGCAAACGGGTATGCAACGGGTATGCAAACTTATTTACCGGACTTCAACAGTTAAATCAGTTTGTGCATGGGTATGAAAACTTAAGTACCCAGACTTAACAGTTGAAACAGTTTGCGAACGGGTATGCGAACTTAGTTTCCGGTCCTGAATTATATCAAAACAGTTGGCACACTTAGTACACAAACCGTAATGTATCCAGACATGGGTTTTAGATCTTAACTCCCACTTCAATCATTGAAACATTCTTAGAAGACGAAATGGATGTCTCACACACACCATTATCTAATAAGCAATTTTCAAGTGATCAAAATGAAACTTTCCAAGTCGACATCAAATGACTGTCTCACACAAATCATGTAAGATGTTTCAAGGAAATTTCCACATGATCATATTTTGATATAAAGTCAAGAATAATGATTAATGTATCTAAGACCGAAATCTACCAATGCGTATTTCGAGAAATAGATAAGCGAGTTATACTCAGCTCGAAATATCAAATGTGTATAATACGAAAGACTATATCGTATACGACTTTTGTCTCAATAGGAGATAAGTAAGAATAGAATAGACTTATGAGGATAGATAAGTTTTAGTATCCACATACATTTTGTTTATGAAGTTCCTCCGAGTTCTTCAGTAGATCTTCGTCTTCAGTTGTAAGCGCTGTGAAGTCTAAAACTCAACTATACAATCTATCCTAGTCTGAAACTCCTATAGGTAGACTAGAAATCAAGACTATGGTTTTGATAAACTAAACTTAAAGAACAAGATTGAGATAGCAACGTTTGTGAGTTCGACCGAGCAATGCTCTAATAATCTCCCCCTTTGTCAAATTTAGTGACAAAACTATCAATACATATGAATTAAAAAATAAATAAGACTTTGTAGCTTCTCATCCATCATGTTTTATTTCCTTAGTTCTTCAACATTACTTGAATACTTTGTCGCTCCAAGTATTCCATTGACTTTGAATGTGTTCGAACTAGCATCATTGTTGTTGAAGATCTGTAGCTATAACTGAAAAAACAGGGGTCTAACAACCACACCCAACAATTCGATTAACAATCTGTATGGACAAACTCCAATATACTTTTTATGAGTATCAACTATACAGTTAGACTCAATCAATTTATATCTCAATCTCTCTATTTAATCTTACTCAAGCAAACTGCGAGTCTCGATTAAAGAGAGATAAAATTGGACGGTACCAAAGACCAATATCCAAGGATCAATCAATATTAATCAACAACCGTTAGGTCATACTCTCCAATTGATTGATCTAAATGTACAACCTGTATTATTTCAATTATATAACAAATATAATGCGGAAAAGAAATAACACAGACACCAGAAGTTTTGTTAACGAGGAAACCGCAGAAGCAGAAAAACCCCGGGACCTAGTCCAGATTGAATACACACTGTATTAAGCCGCTACAGATACTAGCCTACTCCAAGCTAACTTCGGACTGGACTGTAGTTGAACCCAACTCAGTCTCCCACTGATTCAAGGTACAGTTGCACCCCTACGCCTCTGATCCCAGTAAGATACTGCGCACTTGATTCCCTTAGCTGATCTCACCCACAACTAAGAGTTGCTATGACCCAAAATCGCAGGCTTTGACAATAAACAAATCTGTCTCACACGGACAAGTCTATCAAAGGATCAACCTGTCTTTCACAGAAAAACCCTAAAGTTTTTGTTTCGTCTTTTGATATAAAATCAAGGTGAACAGAAACCAATTGATAATCCGGTCTTATATTCCCGAAGAACAGCCTAGATTAATCAATCACCTCAAAACAATCTTAATCGTATGGTAACGAAACAAGATGTTGTGGAATCACAAACGATGAGATGAAGATGTTTGTGATTACATTTTATATCTTGCCTATCAGAGAGGTTAATATCAAGACAATCAATCTGATTGTACTCGTACGATAGAAGATGCAAGATCAAAACACACAACTACGATAAAAGTAGTATCGGTCTGGCTTCACAATCCCAATGAAGTATTTAAGTCGTTAACCTGGTTTTAGAAGAAGAAAACCAAAGGTTAAAGGAGAACCGACTCTAGCACGCAAAATAGTATCACACTAAGGTGTGGGGATTAGTTTTTCACAAGGCTAGATGTCTCCTTTATATAGTCTTTCAAATCAGGGTTTCTCCTTGCTCACAGAGCAAACACTATCCATCATTAGATGAAAACCTGATTTAGATTCAAGCTAATATATCTCAACCATTAGATCGAAATCTTAACTTGTTATACACAAATGAAGTGCACTCTTATAGGTTTGTTAACCGTACCCAAACGTGTGCATTGTTGGTTCAACAATAGTCAACCAAAAGGTTAGCCATTTGAGCATTTCATACGAACCATTTTCTTCTTCACCATAACTAGTTCAAATGACTCATATGAACTAGTTAGAGAGTTGTTCAATTGCAAGGAAATCTCATGTACTACACAAGACACAATTGAAGCAAAAATGATTTAATTCACATGAATCGGTTCATGAACTTTATACCACTGTTTGCAAAAGCATTCCTTAGTCTTTATAAGTTTAAGTTCAGAAATCATCTTCAGATATATAACCATTCTCAAGTTCGCAGACTAGGTTCGCGGACTTAAGGTACTGGATAGAGTTTATAAACTCCAGCAGAAATTGTCGGGTTTAAGAACTTCGCCGCGGACTTGGATCACGCAAGAAGTTTGTTAACTCCAGCAGAAATTCTCAGGTTTGAGAACTTCGGCAGTTCGCGGACTTGGCTACTAGCCATGCTTCCAGTATAGGACTTATGCACATATGTGTTTCCACAACATACTTATGTCCATCATTGGTTATGTAATCTAAACTCCCATTCAAATGATTGAAACATTCTTAGATAACGTTATATAGTTGTTACACTATTTCTCGTCAAAGAAATTTTCAAAATGACTGAAACATATCATGACTTGCGTCACTAGGTAAAGAAAAACATGGTCAAAGTGAAACGCTTACCAACACGTATTTCGAGATATAGATAGGCGAGGTATACTCGGCTCGAAATACCAAATGTGTATAATCTAAGTCTATTTATATAGCATACGACTTTTGTCTCAAGAAGTAGGAGATAGAATAGATAGACTTTTGAGTGATATATAAGTTCAAGTCTTCACATACCTTTTTGTCGAGAAGTTCCACCGGTTCCTTGAGTAGTTCTTCCACTTGTATGATGAATCGCCATGAAGTCCTTGAGCTCAACTATACTTACTATCCTAGTCCGAGACTTAGCTATAATAGACTAGAAATCAAGACTTATAGTTTTGATCACTAACATTGACAAACATGCTTGATACAGCAACGCATGCGAGTTCGACCGAGCAGTGCTCTAACAGTCTCCCCCTTTGTCAATTTTAATGACAAAATTATCAATACATATGAAATAAAAAAAAGATAATGAAACTTTAATAGCTCCTATTCCACATGTCTAATCTTCAACATTCCTTGAAATCTTCGTCCTTCCAAGTACTCCAATGATCCCAAAGGTTGTAAGTTTAGCATCACCATTGTTGAAGATCCGTAGCTATAACAATGAGAAAGCATTGGTCTCGATCATTTTTATACAATGTCATAGTATTATTACACAGTGTCAAAGTCCAATTTTATCACAACTTTAACAATAATACTATGGTGATATGTATCACCCCCTTAGTCAATACTCCATCTCACATGGAAACCACTCCCCCTTACATAATGATCCGAAAACCATATGTATTTGTAGTGTGAACTACATATTAATTCCCCCCTTTTTGTCAATAAAATTGGCAAAGGTACAAGAACGGGATCATAATGAAATTTCCGTAAGAGACATTTCATGACTTAAAAGAAAATAATACACATCATCTTATTTAGATGCAATCATATAGCCGAAGCTAATAGCATTCATCAAGGAGTTTAAAGATACAAGATAACCCCTCTAAAATTCCACATCCGCACACCCCTCAATATATGACCATTAAACACAAGTTCAAAAGAACTCTCCTCCATTAGATGTCATTCCCAAGGGAACAATAAGAGCGACCTTAATTTCGAAAGAAAAGAAGGATTTTAATGGATACCAAAAACCATGATAAATGATTTTCTATATCCAAAAACTCAATCAAATTAATCACAAGTAAACCCATGATTAATTTAATCAGAATACGCAATCAAATTAACACAAGGTGATCAACTTAATTGATTATGCTCAACATAAGTAAACTTATGAAACATATGACTAACATAACCATTAGAAAAGGATTAGGATAGCCATTCATATACTCAACACAAGGAAACTTATGGAATATATGAATACTCAACTAGACTACTTACAAGAGAACCCATAATTAATCTAATTGGAATACACAATTAAACTAATCACAAAAGTAATCAATTTAATTGACATTTGTTTTGCTCGACACAAGAGAACTTACCGAGCAATAACTAAATAACCAAACAAGATGATTAAATTAGTTTACAAATACTCAACATAAAATACCTTACGGAACAACCAACCAAGCTAATCAAAAATTAATCAACTTAGTTGTATCGTGCTCAATATAAGACACATTACGGAACCTCACAGTAATACATAAAATATGGATCAGGGATGATCAATACTGCGGAATACACAAGGATTCATTCTATCTTCCATCACTATTTGCATAACGACAATAATAGACATAATCCTTGAAAACAAAAGATTTTAACCTATATTCCATCAAATAATTGACAATATAGGCTTAAATTTTGTATATGTCAAAAGTCCATTCATTCTTATACCAGTACGTGAATACTGATCACAAACGACTTTACTTTTGACAAAATATGGGACAACCATAGTTCAAAGACGTAAACACCAATATCCCATAACAAATTGCAATATATGAAATCATAAATATTAATACTGCAAAACATCATCCTCCAAATATTTTTAGAATTTAAAACCAATAAACCTAAAAAATAATACAAGAAGATGAAAATAATAGCTATGAGTAGTCGCAATCATTGTTATTCAAAGAACTAGTTATTCTTCCAACTAAACCAAAAAGAAGACATACTAGGAAACAATGTCTTTGAGAAATTCTTTATCATTACCGAACTCCTTATCGTCAACAGCCATTGGTACATAAGGTTCGTGAAGAAAGGAGTTAATATCAACAAACCGTCTTGGCTGGTGATGTCGAACCAGGGCTTTCTGAATTTCCAAAGATCTTAAAACACAAGCATTTATTTCACCAATCTCCTTTCTTACTTCCTTTAACTCATCAAGAACTTCGAAAAATTTATGAGAGTTAGAAGGGACAACCCTTGGCTTTCTTGTACTCCTCTTTCTTTTTAACGAAGGAGTTACTGGAGATTTTACTTTTTCCTTGATTGATGGCTTAACAATCATATTGGCATCTTTTCCATCCAAAGACATGATGCTACAGAGAACAGTTATAACCAACTGACTTTTGTGAGTGAAATTCACAATCCCATAAAGCAGTCTTAAGATAAAAAGGATATCAGAGAGGAAAAAGGAATGTAGGGTTCGAAACCTTTAAACAGGTTCGTGGACGTCCAACTCTTAAACCCTAGAAAAAGTAGAATTGATACAAATAACTCCTTATTTGATAGACAGGAAAATCAAACCAAAAAAAAACTTTTCTAAAGCATGTGCGTTCACAAACTTGTCTCTTTTGATCAGGCACACGAGACAAGATTTACCAATCAACATAATCAATTTGTGCTGTGGTGAACAACAATT
The DNA here is from genome assembly GCF_003573695.1 of Papaver somniferum. NCBI lineage: Eukaryota > Viridiplantae > Streptophyta > Magnoliopsida > Ranunculales > Papaveraceae > Papaver > Papaver somniferum. The sequence goes on along the minus strand of NC_039359.1, from coordinate 166,457,694 downwards.
TGTCCATCATTTCCCTCTTGAGAGGAATCCTCTGACTTCTGTCTATCAAAGCGACTTGACCATACCTTCTTCTCTAATGGTCTTATTTTTTCTTTGGAAACCAATTCTTAGACGAAGATAAAATCCTATATACCTCAGCGGTTTTATGAAAAAGTTTAAGCTTCCTTGCCAATCGATTTACTTTTCGTTGAAGTTTGTTGGCGTGCCTCACTTGATGTTTGTACTTGTAACATCTTGACAGTTCATGACCCTTTTGAGAACAGAACGAGCACATCAACCTTGGATAGTATTCAAGCATCTGTGGTGTAAGCGCATCTAGACACATAGTAGATCCTGAAACATTACAATCAGAGTTTTCAAAGAATGGGTCAGTTGATTCTTCCAGCTTGATTGGATTCTCTTCTTCACCGAAACCATCAAGATTGATATATGTATTGCCACAAATATCAAAATAAACGTTCTCACATAGAAGACCGACACTTGATTTCTTATCTTCATCAGAATCATAGATCTCGGACATCTCATCAAGTGTTACAGCAAGACCTTTGTTTCCAGTGTATTTTCTCCGATTAGGACATTCATTTGAAAAATGGCCAAAACCTTTACACTTAAAGCACTGTGGCATACCTTCGTCATCAGCCTCGTCAGAATCCCTGTTTTTAGGAGGAGCGCGATTGTGAGGTTTATCTGACGACCTAGGTTTGTCTCTTGAAAACCGCTTACTTCTCTTCAATAGAAGATCCCTAAACTGTCTTGTGATCAAGGAGACTGATTTTTCAAGATCTTCATCTGAAAAATCATCCTCAGACCGATCATCCTCAAAGACATAAACACTTTTACTTTATCAAGTATTTTCATGTTCTTTTGTGCTTTAAAGGCAACATCCTTTCCGATTTTGGATGTATGCTCATGATCAAAGATCTTTAGCTTTCCAACCATGGTATTTCTGGAAATATTATCAAGGTTATTTCCCTAAACGATGGCATGCTTCTTAGACTCGTATCTAGATGGCAGCGATCTGAGAATTTTCATCAAAATGTCCTTTTCAGGAATAGTCTTACCTAATGCAAAAGATGCATTAAAAATTTCAGACACTTTATGATTAAACTCATCAAATGAATCTTCATCTGCCATATGAAGGTTCTCCCAATTAGAATTAAGTTTTTGAAGCATATTCCTTTCACTTGAGTTTCCTTTAAATACGGTTTCTAAGATATCCCAAGCATCTTTAGACCGAGTGCAATTAGACACATGGTTCTGAAGATTAGGGGTAATGGCATGTATGATGGCATTCAAACCCTCGGAATTTTGCTTTGCAACAAGTATTTCGGCAGGACTATATTCACAAATATTCTTGGGAATGTTTACATCTCCAATTTCCACAACGGGAGCATCATAGCCATAACAACATATACCCATGATTAAAAATCACGTGCTTGAAGAAAAGCTCGCATAGCAATTTTCCACCATAAGTAATCAGAGCCATCGAAGACTGGCGATACGTTAATAGAGATAACACCTCTGTCCATAGAGTCAGATCGCTACAAACACATACTTGTGAGGTCTTAAACGTGTTTGCCTGCTCTGATACCAATTGAAAAAGTGGGGGGTCTAACAACCACACCCAACAATTAGATTAGCAATCTGTATGGACAAACTCCAATATACTTTTTATGAGAATCAACTAGACAGTTAGACTCAACCAATAAAAAGATATATCAAAGAGTTTATATCTCAATCTCTCGATTTAATCTTACTTAAGCAAACTGCGAGTCTCGATTAAATATAAATAAACTTGGACGGTACCAAAGACCAATATCCAAGGATCAATAAATATTAATCAACAACCATTAGGTCGGACTCTCCAACTGATTGATCTAAATGCACAACCTGTATTATTTCAATTATATAACAAATATAATGCGGAAAAGAAATATCACAGACACCAGAAGTTTTGTTAACGGGGAAACCTCAAATGCAGAAAAACCTCGGGACCTAGTCCAGATTGAATACACATTGTATTAAGCCGCTACAGACACTAGCCTACTCCAAGCTAACTTCGGACTGGAATGTAGTTGAACCCCAATCAGTCTCCCACTGATCCAAGGTACAGTTGCACCCCTACGCCTATGATCCAAGCAGGATACTGCGCACTTGATTCCCTTAGCCGATCTCACCCACAACTGAGAGTTGCTACGACCCAAAATTGCAGGCTTTGATAATAAACAAATCTGTCTCACACAGACAAGTCTATCAAAGGATCAATCTGTCTCTCACAGAAAAACCCTAATGTTTTTGTTTTGTCTTTTGATATAAAATAAAGGTGAACAGAAACCAATTGATAATCCGGTCTTATATTCCCGAAGAACAGCCTAGATTAATCAATCACCTCACAACAATCTTAATCGTTTGGTAGCAAAACAAGATATCGTGGAATCACAAACGATGAGACGAAGATGTTTGTGATTACTTTTTATATCTTGCCTATCGGAGAGGTTAATCTCAATACAATCAATCTGGTTGTACTCGTACGATAGAAGATGCAAGATCAGAACACACAACTACGATAAAAGTAGCATCGGTCTGGCTTCACAATCCCAATGAAGTCTTTAAGTCGTTAACCTGGTTTTAGAAGAAGAAAACCAAAGGTTAAAGGAGAACCGACTCTATCACGCAAACTAGCATCACATGTCAGGTGTGGGGATTAGTTTTGCACAAGGCTAAATGTCTCCTTTATATAGTCTTTCAAATCAGGGTTTCCCTTGCTCACAAAGAAAACACTATCCACCGTTAGATGAAAACCTGATTTAGATTCAAGCTAATATATCTCAACCGTTAGATCGAAATCTTAGCTTGTTATACACAAATGAAGTGCACGGTTCTAGGTTTTTTAATCGTACCCAAACGTGTGCATTATTGGTTCAACTATAGTCAACCAAAAGGTTAGCCATTTGAGCATTTCATACCAACCATTTTCTTCTTCACCATAACTAGTTCAAATGACTCATATGAACTAGTTAAAGAGTTTTTCAATTGCAAGGAAATCTCATGTACTACACAAGACACAATTCAAGCAAAGATGATTTGATTCACATGAATCGGTTCATGAACTTTATAGCCACGGTTTGCAAAAGCATTCCTTAGTCTTTATAAGTTTAAGTTCAGAAATCATCTTCAGATATATAACCTTTCTCAAGTTCGCAGACTAGGTTCGCGGACTTAAGGTACTGGATAGAGTTTACAAACTCCAGCATAAATTCTCAGGTTTGAGAACTTCGCCGGTTCATAGACTTGGATCACGCAAGCAGTTTGTTAACTCCAGCGGAAATTCTCGGGTTTGAGAACTTCGGCAGTTCGCGGACTGAGTTCGCGGACTTGGCTACTAGCCATTCTTCCAGTATATGACTTATGCACATATGTGTTTACACAACATACTTATGTCCATCATTGGTTATGTAATCTAAATTCTCATTCCAATCATTGAAACATTCTTAGATAACGTTATATAGTTGTGTTTGAGGGTGAAAACAGTTTCTGCTAGTTTTGGTAATTTCGTGTGTTGTGGGTGAGAAACGAGTCTAAACCCTAAACAATGTACTGCAAGGGAGTACTTTAGATTTGAGATATCAATCTGTACAAATCCGGCCTAAACCAAGAAATGGTCGTTCCAGACTTGCTTCGGTCACAAAGTGAAGGAGAAGGGTTGGTTTTGGGGAGGGAAGCGAAGAGAGTGTTGAGACCAGAATAGTTGGTTCTGGAAGAATAGTTGTTTGACTTGTATCAGAAAGCGTAAGCTAACAGATGGGAAAGCTAACAAAATATTTTCTGAGTGTTGTATGCTCCTGACCAAAACTTGTTTATTGGTGGAAATAGGTAAGACCCATTTATACAAGTCGAAGTGAAACGTACTCTGGTCTCGTAAGAATTGGAAAACAGATGAGTAAATGGGAGGAGGTGGTAACCGGTAACGCCTGGAATTGATGTTCCATAATGAAGGAAAGCGTTTCACCATTACTCCCTGTATTTACTAACCGCCTCATCCTTATGACACTGTTTTGTAACGGGCGTAGTGTACGCCGCACGCTGTAAGCCGCTAAACAAATACCCAATGAGCATCCCCCAGTTTGTGATATGTGTTGACGTCTCGAGTGTTTCTGTGGAAAACATGTAGCATGTTGCTGCTGTTTGGCAAGTTGAGCTTGGGAGACTTGCCGGCTCGGTGGTGACCTTCGTTCTGGCAGCCGTAAAGGAAAGGCCGGTATGGCATGGTTTAGGCACGGCAAGGTGGCTGGCATAACATGCCATTGGAACATGTGTCATGGTCGGCATGCCTTGGCGCGGTTTAGGCGCGGCCAAAACTAGGGTTTTGGCGTTGGGCCAAAGGTTACCATGCATTGGTTGGTGACCTTGGACAGCTAAGATATGCATCTCAGATGGAAAGGTGGTCGTTGATTGTTGCAACCCTTCGTTTTGGAAGCCGTAAAGGAAAGGCCAGCATGGCATGGTTTAGGCGTGGCAAGGTGGCTGGCACGGCATGCCATTAGCACATATGGCATGGCGGCATGCCTTGGCGCGGTTTAGACGCGGCCAAAACTAGGGTTTTGGCGTTGGGCCAAATGTTACCATGTGTTGGTTGGTGACCTTGGATGGCTAAGATATGCGTCTCAGATGGAAGGGTGACCGTTGATTGTTGTAACCCTTCGTTTTGGCAGCCAGCGTCATGCATGACTTTGGCATGTGTTAGGCGCGGCCAAAACTAGGGTTTTGGCATAGTTTAGGGCGCGGACAAAATTAGGGTTTTGGCGTTGGGTCAAAGGTTACCATGCGTCGGCTGGCGACCTTGGACGGCTAAGATCTACATCTTAGATGGAAGGGTGGCCGTTGATCGTTGCAACCCTTCGTTTTGGCAGCCGTGAAGGAAAGGCCCGCATGGCATGGTTTGACATTGGCACGGAGGTGCGGTTGGCATGGTTGGCATTCCTTGGTGCGGGGACGTGGATGGCATGGTTTTCAATTGGCACGGTGTTACGGTTGGCATGCCTTGGCGCGGAGACGTGGATGTCATGGTTTGCCATTGGCACGGTGGTGCGGCTGGCATGGTTGGCATGCCTTGGCGCGGAGACGTGGCTGGAATGGTTTGCCATTGGCACGATAGTGCGGCTGGCATGGTTGGCATGCCTTGGCGCGGAAATGTGGCTGGCACGGTGGCGCGGCTGGCATGGTTGGCATGCCTTGGCGCGGAGATGTGGCTGACACGGTGGCGCGGTTGGCATGGTTGGCATGCCTTGGCGCGGAGACGTGGCTGGCATGGTTTGCCGTTGGCACGGTGGTGCGGCTGGCATGGTTGGCATGCCTTGGCGCGGAGACGTGGCTGGCATGGTTTTCCATTGGCACGGTAGCATGAGAATTAAGGTTTGGTATAGATGATGTCGGTCAATGCTAAGGGTTCTGCCGTGGAACATGACACATGTAAAAGAAAAGGTACCCTGGTAATTCTTACGTAGGCATGCTGATTGGTTCAATAAATGCGCTAATGGTCATAGTGACGTCATGTCAGATGTACGGTTGTACGATTTTAACCCTAAGCTAAAAACCACCATCAACAAGCTGTTACACTATTTCTCGTCAAAGCAATTTTCAAAATGACTGAAACATATCATGACTTGCGTCACTAGGTAAAGAAAAACATGGTCAAAGCGAAACGCTTACCAACACATATTTCGAGATATAGATAGGCTAGGTATACTCGGATCGAAATACCAAATGTGTATAATCGAAGTCTATATATATAGCATACGACTTTTGTCTCAAGAAGTATGAGATAGAATAGATATACTTTTGAGTGACAGATAAGTTCAAGTCTTCACTTACCTTTTTGTCGAGAAGTTCCAACGGTTCCTTGAGTAGTTATTCCACTTGTATGATGAATCGCCATGAAGTCCTTGAGCTCAACTACACTTACTATCCTAGTCCGAGACTTAGCTATAATAGATTAGAAATCAAGACTTATAGTTTTGATCACTAACATTGACAAACATGCTTGATATAACAATGCATGAGAGTTCGACCGAGCAGTGCTCTAACAATAACAATAATCAACAAGATTGTTTTCATATTGTTATACGGTGTCATAATATTATTACACGGCATCAAAGTTCAATTTTACCACAACTTTGAAAATAATACTATGGTGATATGTATCACTCCCCCTTTGTCAATACTTCATCCCACAATAAAAACCACTCCCCCTTACATAATGATCTGTAAGCCATATGTATGTAGTGCGAACTACAAAATAATTCTCCCCCTTTTTGTCAATATAAATTAGCAAAGGTATAAAAATTATGGGATCATAATGAAATTCTCATAGAGATACTTCATGACTAAAAGAGAACATATCAACTTTGTTTCGATGATTTCACATAGTCGAAACTTAGTGTATTCACCAAGGAGTTAATAAAGATACAAGATAACTCCTATAATATTCCACAGCCGCACTCCCCACAAAGAATTAAGCACAAGTTCAACTAAGAACTCCCCCCCCCCCCCCATAAAATGTCATTCCCAAAAGGAACAACAAGAGCGACCTTACTTTCACAAGAAAAGAAGGATTTCTTTGGACATTAAAAAATCACATGAAACAAGAATTTGCATCCAGAAAACACGAATAAATTAATCCACAAGAGAAACTCATAGATAATTCAATCAGAAATGCTCATTATAAGAAAACTTACGGAGCCATACACTACTTTCACATAAAAGTGGATCAGGGAAAGATCAATACTGCGGAATATTCAAAGATTCATTCTATTTTTTATCAAAATTTGCATAATGATACCGTAGACTTAACCTTTGACATATAATTCAAAAGTTCATTTTATTTTCCATCAATATTTACATAATGACACAATAGACTTAACTTTTGAGCATATATGGAATAATCACAGTTCACGGACGTAAACCACATATCCCATACAAAATTATTTTTGCAATATATAAAACCAATAAAGATTAATATTGAAAAATCATCTTCCAAATAACTTAGAATCTAAATAAATAAATTTAAAAACATTGCAAGATGAAAAACGTTGACAATAGCTATGTGTAATCACAATAATTGTTATTCCAAACCCTAGTTATCCTTCTTAAAAACAAAAGAATAAATTCTCATAAGAAGTTTCCTAGACAATAATAAAAACTAGGAAAAAACTGAAAGACTTCAGACATAATCAGCAACTAGAGATCGAACACAAGCAATATTCTCAGTTGCTTTCTTCAGTTCAGTCTTCAGAAACTCAAGATTCTTTGTTGCAATTTCAAGTTGATCACAAACAACCCAAAATCTCGAAGAAGATTTCCAACCAATTGCGATGATATCTGAACCGGTTGATCATTTTCATGATCAACTGCATGAAAGCAAGTTATGGAAACAAGGTTCTCATAAAATTCAGCAACGTTGCTATCTTCAACTTTGTCTTCTTTTTTGCATTCATCCATCGTGCGGTTCATGATATCTCAAGACGGTTTCTTGAGGTTAAGGAATGAATATTGAACAGAAGAAGAATCTTCAATATATAATATATATGTTTTCATAGGAAACCCTAATCTCATATATTTATCTTTCCAAACACGATAGTGTTGGAACCATATGTTCGGTCATGAACCATGTGCGCGGACAGTCCGTGGTTATTAATCAGGAAAAATCCAGAACCAAGAAACTGATGGAGATTATTTTAGAAGTATGTTTTGATAAAATATCAAAACATATGACAGAATATATTTGCATATGGAGCAAAGGACATTGGTTGACAGACAACAAATCAATTGTCATAAGGAAGATAGAAGAAAAAAAAAATCCAAGCAACAAAGAATAATAACTTAAAAATTACTAATCATTTAGATTACCAAGAGTGCTAAATAACCGGAGCAAGGCTCAACGGTGAAACAATCCTTTTTATTTTTATAAAATTTTCTTAAGTGAAACTACAACAAAGACTACTTTGTCAAGAAGACGATATCTTCTTGAACATCATCTGCATCCTCACACGGTCTCAAAAAGGATGCACAACTATAAGCATTCAAGTTGTAATATGATGAGCATTGACACACTCACTTTTTATTTCTTGAGAAATGTTTGAGGAATCAATAGGATTAGTCTCAAGTGAATTAAAAAGAGGGGAACACGGAGTACCTGATGTTGCTGCCTTCTTTTCCTTCTTGATCATGCACTTGAGTCTATTGATACTGGTTTTGAGTTCTGAAACACAATCACATATGTGAATGTGTTCAGGAACATTAGATGCTTTTGATCCAATAATCCCATCAGCCTTGAAAGAAGAGTTTAATATTTTTTTATTTCCTAGCTGCATCTTTGGAGTATCTACATAGTCATTTTTCCTTATAAAATTATTTCTTTTACAATTGGATTTATTGTTATTTTTATAAACAAGAATTGGTTCATTACAACACTTCTCTTGTTTAAAAGTTGGACAATTAACCCGAGCAATATGAGAATTAGGTCTGATGAGACATTATGAAGCTTTTCATTCATCAGACGGAAATGACATCTTCTTTCAAGGTGACCTTGGTTTTCGCAGTAATAACATCTGAGATGAACGTTATTAACCGATCTCATACGAGATGCTTTCGGAGGTTGGTGATCATGGTTCCTTGGAATGTCTTCTGCTGAAAAAGGTTTTTCACTTATGTTATTAGCGCGAACAAAACTAATCACATTAGTACTTGGAGCGTCTATACCTTTATAGCCCAGTCCTCGCGTCTCACGAGGACTTTTACATGCTCCCAGCAAAGTAGATAATTTTGTTGAGCCATCGCTAAACATTTTCAAGTTTTCTTTTAGTGATTTGACCTTGTTGTGAGCAGCAGCTAGATCAGCCTCTAATTTTTTTATCGAGAGACGAAAACACTTTCTTTCTCACTGGAACAATTTTGTTGAGAGACACACCTTGCTTCAGATTCTGCAAGTTTTTCTTTCAACACAAAGAGATTTCGACGAAAATTTTCACAATCAGAATTTTTCGACCACACATCTTCCTCACGGTCTTTAACAAGGGATTGTAACAAACTATATCCACAATCATACCCTTTAAAGAGTTTTCTCAATTTCTTGTTTTCTTGATAGAGAGTCAGAAACTCGACCAAACAGGATGTTGACTTCTTTTTCTTTATGATATAGTTAAAGAGCATGATATATTGCGATTCGTATCTGAGTCACTTTCATCTGAAAGTTCATTCAACTGTTCGGCCAGAAGAGACTCCCAGTTGAACATGGTTTCAGATGGGGAAGAAGATGTGAGAGGTTCCTTTGAAGAATCAAAGCTTTGAACCACGTCAAAAGTTTTCTGAATTGGTGATGCATCGTTTGAGACAACACTTTCCATAGAGTCGGATTGCTATAAACACATGCTTATGAGGTCTTTTCATGTTTTCCTGCTATGATACCAATTGAAAAAGCGGGGGTCTAACAACCACGCCCAATATTTTGTTCAGCAATCTGTATGGACAACTCCAATACAATTCCAAGAGAATCAACTAGACAGTCAGACTCAATCACGAAAAAGTATCCAAGAGTTATATCTCAATTTCTCAATGTAATCAGCAAATCAAACAGATGGAATCCGCGAGCCTGATTATAATGAGAAACACCTTGAACGGTACCAAAGACCAATGTTCAAGTGTCAATCAATTTCTATCAACAACCAAAGGTTGGATTTACCAATTGATTGACTACACACAACCTGTGATATTTCAATTATATAAACAAATGTAACGCGGAAAAGAAATAATACAGATACCATAAATTTTGTTAACGAGGAAACTGCAAATGCATAAAAACCCCTGGACCTAGTCCAGACTGAACACCACACTGTATTAAGCCGCTACATACACTAGCCTACTACAAGATTAACTTCGGACTGGAATGTAGTTGAGCCATAACCAATCTCACATTGATCAAGGTACATTCGCGTTCCTTACGCCTCTGAATCCCATCAGGACTCTACTCACTTGATTCCCTTAGCTGATTTCACCCACAACCAAAAGTTGCTATGACCCAAAGTCGAAGACTTATAAACCAATCTATCTCCCACAGAAAAGTTTATTTGGATAGATAATCTGTCTCCCGCAGAAACACCTATGAAGTTTTGTTCTGTTTTATGATATATCAAGGTGCACAGGAACCAATTGATAATCAGGTTTTATATTCCCAAAGAACAACCTAGAAATATCAATCACCTCACAATAACTTAACTATATGGTATTAGAACAAGTTATTGTGGAATCACAAAGAATGAGACAAAGAGCTTTGTGATTAATTTTTATATCTTACCTATCAGAGATAAATCTCGAGCCAATCTTAGAGAATATAGTACTCAATACGATAGAAAAAATAAGATCAGAATACGCAACTACAAAGAAAATAGTTGGATCTGGCTTCAGAATCCCAACGAAGTCTTCAAGTCGTTAACCTAAATGGTTTTAGAAAAAAACTAGGTTAATGGAGAACCGACTCTAGTACGCAACTACTGTCACACATGAGATGTGGGGATTAGGTTTCTCAGTTGCTAGAGTTCTCCTTTATATGGCTTTCAAATCAGGGTTTGCTTAGTTAGCTTAGAAACAAAGCATTCATTATTCACCGTTGGATGAAATCCTGATTTAAGGTACAAACTAAGTTTTGCTTGAAACCAAAGCAAATATCTTTCCATCGTTAGATGGACTTAGTTTGTCACACACAAATGAAATATACTTCATTATATAGGTAACCGTACCTAAACGTGTACATAAGGTTGGTTCAATAGTAGTTAGCCATATGAACACTTTTGTCTAATCCACATTCATATAACACATCTAGATCAAATATGATGATCAATCAATCATGAATGATAACCAAAGAATCTAATTGTGTTCTTCATAGAGTTGTTCATAAAAGTATATATGATCCAATTGAAACAAAATCGGAATGATTCAAAAGAATCAATTATGAACATTTAAGCCACGGTTTGCAAAGATTGCATTCCTTATTATATAAATGTATTTGTTCATGAGTATGAAATCATACTTTGCCAATTTTAGAACTTGAACCACTTAAGTTTGCAAACGGGTATGCAAACTTAAGTTTCGAACATTGGTCGTGAACCAGCAGTTCGCAAACGGGTACGCAAACTTTATCTACAAACCAAATTCAGGTGAATAAGTTCGCCAACGGGTATGTAAACTTAGCTCCCGGACTTAAACAGTTAAATCATTTTGCAAACGGGTATGCAAACTTAAGTACCATGACTTAACAGTTGAAATAATTTGCAAACGGGTATGCAAACTTAGTTTCCGGTCCTGAAGTATATCAAAACAGTTCGCAGACTTAGTACATAAACTGTAATGTATCCAGATATGGGTTTTAGCTCTTAACTCCTATTTCAATCATTGAAACGTTCTTATAAGACGACAATGGATGTCTCACACACACCATTATCTAATAAGCAATTTTCAAGTGATCGAATGATCAATACGAAACTTTCCAAGTCGACATCAAATGACTGTCTCACACAAATCATGTAAGATGTTTCAAGGAAATTTTCATATGATATTATTTTACATAAAGTCAAGAATAATGATGAATGTAGCTAAGACAGAAAACTACCAACATGTATTTCGAGAAATAGATAAGTGAGTTATACTTAGCTCGAAATATCAAATGTGTATGATACGAAAGACTATATCGTATACGACTTTTGTCTCAATAAGAGATAAGTAAGAATATAATATACTTCTTAGGATAGATAAGTTTTAGTCTCGACATACCTTTTGTTGATGAAGTTCCTCCGAGTTCTTCAGTAGATCTTTGTCTTCAGTTGTTAACACCATGAAGTCTAAAGCTCAACTATGCAATCTATCATAGTCCAAAACTCCTATATGTAGACTAGAAATCAAGATTATAATTTTGATCAACTAAACTTTGCAAACAAGCTTGAGATAGCAACACTTGCGAGTTCGACCGAGTAATGCTCTAAAATTTTACCAAAAGGGAATATGATTTATTGTTCATCATTTTTATTAAAAACGTGTCTGTAAAATTAACAAATAAACAACAATTAAATAAAATCATCAATCAAGGTAAAATAATGGAAGAATGAAGAATAAATCGTAGAATGAAGACATAGAAGGAAAACATACGGAAAATAGGCAGGGGTAATGAATTTTTTCCTTTTATGGTCTATCAAGTGATGGACAATATTACCTTAATTTTTCGATGTGTAGCAAAAATAACCAAATAGATTATAAGCTCTCATTCCTATTGGTCGGGATCAGGAGCTCTTGAATTCAAGATTTTGGCTCAACTTTCAATCATAGGCCGAGAAATCGTTCTCAAATTATATATAAAATTTTGAGGGTGCTGAGGTGAAATGGACGATTCTCAAGGAAAAAGTGTACCAAATTTTACGTGATAACTCTGCCCGTACGAATGGTAACATGTTTAATACCATGGATGATCTTTGAATTATGAATTATTTCAGAGTGCATCACCATGTAGTTAAGAACTATTCTCGTGTTGAGAAACCTTGGTCTTCTCTTAGATGAGGAGAAATCATGAATTGATGTGATGTTGCTGCTAGGGGTAATCCCGGCCAAACTGGAGCTGGTGTTTTTGCGAGGTACGCTTCTTGGGAAACTCTGGTTATATTGAGTGTTGGCATAGGACGACAAACTAATTATGTTGCTGAAATATGTGTTGTTAACTTTGATGTTCAATGGGATAACAGATGGAGTTCGTTGTCAGATGAGACTATGCAAGTGAGACTCAGGCTTTGCAACAATGTGTTATGATGTGGTATTTGATGCAAAAATGGAAGGCTACTTGTGCTTATCTGGGTATATTCGCTATGAAAATACATACCGAGAAGTAAACTTTGCAGCAGATCACTTGGCCAAACAAACTTATTTGCCGGCTGAAGGTGTTTTTGAACACTATGATGGTAGGCTGGTTTTTATTTTATCAGTGGAGTGGTCGTGCCACCACACGGAGTTTATTATCATTTTAAATAGTCTTTGTTTTTGGAAGCCTTGGGCATTGTTTTTACCTATATCCTATCCCCACTTTCCCTAAATCTCAGTTATGCAAATCAGATTTTGTTAAACTCTTCCTAAGTTGGGTAAACGATAGTTAATATATGTAAAAATCTCATCTCCCCAACTACTTTCCTCTTCATTCCTCATTTATCTCAAACATAATCCTAAACTAGTAATCTACCACTTCCAGCCTTAATGTAGGACACCGTTAGATTTAGGATTAATTTTTTTCTTATTTTTTTCTACAGTTTAGTTAATTTAGAGTAGACATTTATTATTATTAGAATTACTTATTTTTAGAAGTTATTTAATTCTAGAAAATTATTTATTTTAGGGATTTCTTATTTTCCAAGTTTGAGTCTTAGAGTTATTTAAATAGGAGACAAGTCCTATGTATTAAAACAATATTATTATCAATATTTTTGTTTAAAAAAGAGATTCATACAGAACTTAAGTTGGTAGCCTAGCAACAAGTTGAGCACCAACCCCCTTCTGAATAGCGACACCTAGCCTATAAAAAAGAAATCTCCCAACACCACTACTGACATCATTACTAACAAGACAATTTTTGAATCTCTTAAAAATACACAAAGTATCCTCTCCAAGTTCACCCAGCGTGGTAAAGGCTAGGACACCTAAACCATAACCATGTGAAGTACATTGATCCAAGTATTTGTTCCTTTTGCGCGTAACCGCATTAGAAATAGCTTGACCTGGGACAAAACCAAGGATACCCTCACCTGTGAAGGGAGAGACACCAGTAACATCCATACAAACATCTTGTCCATTCTCCCAGTTAAGAACAAGGATGTCCGCAGGGCGTAAATCTTTGCCATCATCAGACAGGACCCGAAGGGACGCTTCTTTACGCACAGGCACACTAGCTTTGTGACAAATATCAACGACTACGTCACGTACTTGGTCATGTCGAAACTTGATCCCAACATCCTTGGCACAATGAAGAGCATGGTCCCCAAAAACATTCATGGGTCTGTTGCAGCTGGAACACATGCCACCTTCAGTGAACAAAGGGATACCAAGTCTGTAACAAACAACCGCTCGAAACTGTCTTGGACCAAGGCATTGATTCAAGCCACTAATAGGTACTGCCAAAAGGTAATCTTGAGCATGTTTAACACGATTGCACTGCCATAAAATGGATTCTCTTATAGACATTGAAAATTGGTCTGGGATTTGCTTCTTAACTGCGTCGAAATAGGTGACTGCCAGGGAATGCATAGAAGGGGGGGCAGCATCAGTAAACCACAAACCTGGATGAAGTTCTGAAGAGCCGATTCATAAACAGAAACTTTGTCTGAGGAGAATAAATTATCCAGAATCACCTTTTGAACCGAAACTGTTTGACTCTGAGAATCCAGGTAACAATAGTTATGAGTGTCTGCCATGGTGTAAATGCCAAAGCCATCGATCAATAATATTATTGAGATTTCTCAACTATTCTCCTACTTTACTATCAAATTCTTTATTCACGCTTCCGTTCTGCATTAAGTGGCATCTAGAGCTTCGGCTTCCGATCCTCTTATTATTTTCATCTAATTTTTCTTTACCCTTTCGTCACCTTCACTTATCGAGATCTCAGTATATCTTCATCCAAAACACTTACCAACTATCCTTTTATTTTTTTCTACAAAAGAAAAAAAAAATCGTCATTACTGTTTTTTTATACCAAAATCCGTCTTCATCTCTCATCACATCAAATTACCAACTTTTGCCCTCCATTATCTTTTTGTCCTTGTCACTCTTCACCGTTTTCTATTCATCTTTCTAGTTCTGTTTTAGGCTGTGTTTGATAACAGAGTAAGGAAACAATTCCATGGAAAGTGAATCCATGGAATCAGTTTCATGGGGGAAACAAGGAAGAATTTCCATGGAATTCCACGGAATTAAGTTTAAAACGTATTTTGTCCACATTCTTTTTTACAATTTCATGAAACATTTGATCAAACGACGGAATACACGTTATTTTCATGGAAAAATGACTATTTCCATGGAATTAACTCCTATCAAACACAGCCTTAGTGTTCACGAGTAGATAATTTTCCCCCACGGCTATAAGTTCAATGCTCCATTCTTATACCGAGGCCCAAGTCTTTGATTCTGCTTTTATAAGTTTTGTTCTCGCCTATACAGTACCTATCCATCTCCATTATCCACTTTCGGCTACCAAAACCAGCCGCATCAATTCACTTTCCATCATGACAGGCAAGGAGAAATACGGTGGGAAAGACAATCATCCTAGCCTTGATGATATTGTCCGTGCTATTGTATAGTCCCACCGTAAACTTACGGAAAGTACGGCCAAGGCCCAACGTCCACTTCAAGAATCCCAACGTAAAATCACGGAATTATCGGCGGCGGCTTGCAAAACTAAAGATTACTTTAGATCAATTTGATTGGTCACAAGTCAACAGTCTTCATGTGGTTACTCCTCTAACGATACAGGACTCTGCACCTTCGCCAATTATAAAATTACCATTCATACCTATTTATAGTGATGTTTGTGTTCCTAACAGTGAAGCACATTCAAATTGTCATGTCGTTTATGAACAAAAAACAAGTTATTCAACCAGATACTGATGAAGAGTTTTCACCAACATCAACACACGAGACACTGAACTTTATGTGAGTCGCATAATACCCAAGTGGAAGCGTTTTATGCTCCCGTTGTTGAAGATCAAAAGTTAGTGACAAGTATTTTTGTCGGTCAAAGGTACTTTGACAGGGTTGCTACTAAGATTACTCCATACGACATCGACATCAAATTTTGTCTTCAACTATCTATTGTGAGGTATATTATTCGATCAACAACTTATTCAAAGTATATTATTCGTTGGACGGGTCGTTTGCAATAATTGTTGAACTCGAAGACGATTTATTTTCAAGATGATGGGCATGATGTAGGACACGTTTTGCAGTACTTTCTCAATTCGAGACGAATTCTTTTCAAGATGGCGGGCCTGATGTAGGACACCCGTTAGATATAGGATTGGTATTTTTATTATTATTTATAGAGTTTAATTAATTTAGAGTAGGTATTTCGAATTACTTATTTTTAGAAGTTATTTAATTCTAGAACATTATTTATTTTAGGGATTTCTTATTTTCCAAGTTTGTGTCTTAGAGTTATTTAACCTAGCATTTTTAGGGGCGACCCCGAAATAATTAGGGGCGACTAATAAGATAAAATATGGCCACCCAAACCTAAAGTGAAGCCATCCCTAATCTATGATTTTTTGAAATGGAAAATATACCCTCAATAATCGGTAGATAATACTACAATCAGTAGTTTTATTTGATCAGCATTTTTTTTTGTTACGAAAACCATAATCGGAGGTTAATTATAAAATTGGTTGGTAATGTACAAATTAATCGGTAGCTAATGTTATAATCCGTAGTTAAGTTTTATATATTTAGTTTTAGGAAAATTTTTGGTTATTTAGTTTTAGTTTTTAGTAGGAGAGAGAAGAAGCAATTTTTCTTAAATCAACAACAAGCATGAATGGGTATGACGAACAAGGTGAATAAATTAACGTTGAAGGTTCACTACCTTTTAGAGAAGACGATTTGGGGTATCCAAACTTTTGTGGAGAGGAAACCCTAGACGACGATTTCATGGAAGAAAACGAAGAATCACAGGAAATCGAAGTTAATAATGGATCAAACATACATGTATTGTGTTAACAAACTCTAATACCCATCTTGTGTGCATTTTTAAACGAGAAAATTCGATTTCTGAATGCATTGAATGCCATAAAATGGACAAAATCGGTAGATAATGGAGTGCCGTATCTACCGATTACAAGATACTGCATCCAAAATATCTACAATCGAAACTACTGATTTTGAAAAACCTCCAAATTGAAAGTTTTAATTTTTCATAATCGGTAGTTTTACAAATTTATTTTACTACCGATTGTAAAAGTCACCCCAAATACGAATTTCTCCAAACTATAATACTGGTTTGTTTCATCTATTACAATCGGTATATTATTAAAAAAAACATCAACCTCCAATTTCGGTAGTCCCCCCAAAAACAACTTCTCCAGAAATGAAAAATTTGTAATTCTTCATTTATCCTCCGATTATGGATGTCGCCCCCGAAAAAATTTAACTTAAATTTTTCGAATTTGACAACCTATAATCATTTCTACTGTATTCATATTTTCGTAATCGGCTGTTGGGGAACGAATAATACTTACGATTATTCAAGTTTTTTATACAGTAGCTGTTAACTTTTCTGTATAAAAATCGGTAATCTAACGGCGTATATTACTACCGATTACCTGATAGTCAGTTATCTTGGGTCTTATATGATTACCGATTGTTTTACAATCGGTAGCAGACGTTCTATATCGTGCTTCCGATTATTGTTGCTTAACTTGTTGTTATCATACGTAGGCTATTGTAGCGGTTGATGACGATTATTATTTGGGGCCTGATACTTTCCTACACTATGCAAACGATTTGGTATACTCATGACTATTCTTTTTTTTTCTTCAAATAATTTATGTTAAATACTTATACTTATGAGGTTTGCTTTTTTATATCCGCATTTAGTCATTTGGAAGTAAAGCATAGGCAAAGGAATGACTTATTAACAAGGCAAAAGAGAAGATGTGCATGGTAGTTCAGAACCGTTGCGTGAATCTCACTCGATTTGAAATGATATGTAAGCGAGGTGGGGAGAAAAAGAGTCACGAGGTAAAGAATCATAAGTACGTAAGGAAGACGGAAAGGAAATACAGCTATAGAAAGAAGATTGGATTCCCATTTAAGGTTGTCTTCTATAATCCCGGTGGTAGTGAAGGTAAAGAGTGCAAAATATTTAAAGTTACTAATGGTTGTCACAACCACGATGATCCGGATACTCTTATTGGACATGTAATGGTTGTGAAGTTAAAACCAAATGAAATGGAGACGGTGAGGTCTATGCGGATTTGTAAAGCGAGTGCGATCTTAAGTAAAATTAAGGCGGACGACTCCAACAACTTGTCTTCTTTGACTACAATTAATTCGGCCCTATACGATCAAAAGGATGGAATAGGATGGTAGAACGGTCATGCAACAATCAGAGTGGTTAGCGGAGATACACGACTACACGTTGAGAACGGAAGAAAAGGATAGTAAAGTCGTTCATATTTTCTTGGCACATTACGAAATGATCCAATTGGTTCAATGCTTTCATCAAATTTTGTTGATAGATGCTACTTATAAGACAAACAAATATAACATGCCGTTGTTGAACATAACTTGCAACACTTCGGACAAAAACACGTTTACGGTTGCATGGGGTTTAATGGATCATGAGAACAATGATCAAGCCTTAATAATCACAAGACTCATTGTAACAGATAATGATCAAGCCTTAATGAATGCAATAGAGGTAGTGTTTCCGGAAGCCCAAAACTTACAATGTACGTGGCACATTCAATGCTACCTCAAATCGAATTGCCATCATCATTTCCAAGCTAAAAAACCAAGGAAGGGTACCAAGAGGTCTAAGTAAGAGGATGTGCGCATTAGTAAATTAAACGTGGGAACCTAATTTTCAGATTTCGATGTTCGAATCGGAGCTTGAATCAGTTCATTAAATTTTCAGATTTCGATCTCCACAACTAGTTTTCATAAATTCAGGTGAATCAAATGATTAGTGGTAAGAGATTTTCTGAGTTTTTTCATTAAATGACAACAAACTCTAACTCGGATTCCTTTAAAACTTTGGATAATGGATCGAGTTTCAGATCTAGATTAAATCATTCGGATACAACAAATTTGGAGAAATATAATTCAGTTTCAATGGAGAAGAGTGATGATTCTCTATCTCTATTCATTCCTGATGATATAATTGAAAATTGTTTGGATGAATGGAAGTTCAGTTTAATCGGGAGATTGAATTTGGTTAAATTGAAAATGGAAACAGTTGAAACCTCATTAAGAAAGCAATGGAAGCTTAAAGGTAATCTGCAACTTATCCCATTAGGTAAGGGTTTCTTTATTATTAAACTAGAGAATTCAGAAGCTATAAGTTATATTTGGAAGGGTTATTGGATTGTAGAAGAACAAGAGCTTAATCTAAGAGCTTGGGAACCTAATTTTAACCCAGAGAATCAAAAAACTTCAAAAGCTTTTGTGTGGGTATATTTTCCTGGGGTTAAGTATTGAGTACTGGAAGGAATTCATATTGTTATAGATGGGTAATAAAATTGGAAGATCCATTAAAGTTGATGAAGCTACTTTGAAAAGACAAAAGGGATTTTATGCAAGTGTCTTAGTAGAAGTTGATCTTGAAAATTACATCCCTAGCAAAATTGTGGTTGAATCTAAGTATGATAAATTTGAGCAGTGTATTCAAATTCCAAAGCTCCCCAAGTATTGTATCCATTGCAAAAATATAGGGCATTATGTGGATGAGTGTAGGATTCAAAGGAAAAATCAACAACAAGAGGTGCAGCCTTCAGAGATTCCAAAAAATGTTTGGAAAAAAAAGACACCAAAAGTAGGATTTGATATCTGTAATTCTCCAAAGAAAAATTGTTAGGAATCTCCCACATCAGTATGGCAAGTTGAAAAAACTATGAAAGCTACTACTCAACAAACTGGTGATTTTGATAATTGCTTTCCTTATTGTTCCAACTTGGAAAATTGAAAAAACCGTCAAGATGATGATGTTACTTTAGTTGTTCCTCCAATTCAGAATAATACTCCTGCAATTAACAAAGAAAAAGGAGTCCCCAAGTGATTTTCCTTCTTTATCTGTGTAGACAAGCTTGTTGATGTGGGTGCAAGTATACAAAATGTGCTTTCAGTTATTGAAACACATGTTACCCTAGAGCAGGTTCATACTGTTGCTGAGTCTGACACAGTTCCTTTTGATACCTCAACAGATAATAATACTTCACACACTACTGAAACAACAATTTTAGAAGGATGGAAGGAAGTACTTGGTTCCGTTGCTAAATTCAAGAATGCTCATAACAATATAAATTCAGGTAAAGATTTTGATTCTCCTAGTAAATTTCAAGTCCTTGTTGAAGTTACAGAGAAATAGGAGCATATTTTTTCTAAAGTGATTAGTAAACCTGTTAAAGGAAAAATAGTTAAACCTAATGTGATCACTAAGAAACAAGCAAATACTTCAGTTAAGTTTAATTCCAATTTTGGAGGTACTAGTACTTCTCAATCAAATCTTTCTTAATGAAAGTGAATCTCAGAGGCTTGAGAAGAACTCAGGCCAAAGATACTGAGAAATTTTGTTAAGAATTTTAGTCCTTCATTACTATGGATTGCAGAACCAAAAATAAAAGTTTCTAGTAGTGTACTCAAAAGTTTAAATTTATCTGGAGTGAGTAAAATGGTTATACATAATTCTAATGACTCCAGAAAAGGGAATATTTGGCTTTTTTGGAATTCATCTCTATCAAGACCAATAGTGCTTTCATCCACAAATCAAGCCATTACTGTTCAAGTGGGTGATGTTATGGTCACTGGAATTCATGCAGCTTGTCTCACTGTTGATAGAAGATATTTATGGGAAGAATTATTTAATTTTAGTCAAAGGAACTGCCCCTGGATGATAATTGGGGACTTCAATATGGTTTTGAGTTATGAAGAAAAAGTTGGAGGAAGAAGACCACTTATAATTTCAATGCAGGAGTTCAAGAATTGTTTAGAATCATGCAATCAAATACTCTTGGTGCAATAATAGAGCAGGTAAAAAAATAATTTTATGTGATACTGATAAGGCCTTTTACGATCTTAATGGCTGGAAAAGTTTGATGGTTGGTCTTATAAAGTAGGAGTCAAAGGTACATCATATCATGGGCCTTTATTTGGTTCTATTGTCAATATTTGTAAACCAACAAATCTTCCTTTCAGATATCAAAATATTTGGATTTCTCATCCATGGTTTCTTGATGTAATTAAAGATGCATGGAATGAAGCAATATCAGGCAATCTAACTTTTTCTTTCATGAGCAAGCTAAAAAGGTTAAATCAAATACTGAAGAAGTGGAACTGAGAGGTATTTGGTGATCTCAGAATTAAAATGAAAACTACTGAGGATGAAGTACTTGCTGCAACCTTATTGTCAGATGCATATCCTGAAAATACTGAATTACTAAATAATCTGGTTACAGCAAGGGGTAAACAAGAAATTGTTTCAAAACAATATAATGAGATAATGAGGGACAAAGCCAGAATTAAGTGGTTCAAGAAAGGTGGTGCTAATACAGACTTCTTTCATGCTTCAATAAAAATAAGGCAATCTTACAATAATATAACAGAACTGGAGAACACATAGGGTAATGTAATTACTGATCAAGCTCAAATTGCAACCACTTTAGTGGATCATTTCACAAAGAAGTTTGAGTATCAGAATGTCACAATTCATGAGGAGATAATGGAAGCAATTCCCAAGATACTGACTGAAGAAGATAATAATTTTTTGGATGATGTTCCCACTGCAATTGAAATCAAATAGGCAGTTTTTAGCATGAATGCAAAAAGTGCTCCAGGGCCAGATGGATTTCCTGGCAGTTTCTACAAATTTTCATGGAGCATAATTGGTGCAGAATTAATTGAAACGATTCAGTATTGCTGGTCTCACAGATTCATTCCTAAAGGTCTCAACTCAAATTTTCTATTCCTTCTTCCTAGGAATCAAGGTGCAAGAAGAGCAGAACAGTTTAGACCTATTGGTTTAGCAAATTTTATATTCAAGATCCTCAACAAAATTATTACTACTAGAATCAGTTCTTTGATTGAAAAGTTAATTTCTTCTCAACAAAGTGAATTCATTAAGGGGAGGAACATACATGATAAAATAGTGTTAGCATATGAGATGATAAATGAACTGAACATAAAAAGAAGAGGGGGAAATGTGGGTATCAATCTAGACATAACTCAAGCTTTTGACTCATTAAGATGGGAATTCTTATTTGAAGTGCTTAGAAGATTTGGTTTCTCTGGAGTGGGCATTAACTGGATCAGGAAAATCTTTGAGTCTGCAATGATCTCTGTGCTTGTCAATGGTGGTCCATGTGGGTTTTTTGGGGTTGGAAGAGGACTCATACAAGGTGATCCATTATCACCCATACTGCAGAGGAAGTACTTAGTATAAATATATCAAAAATGATACAAGAAGGAAAGATACAAGCAATGGTCACAAGAGGTAACTGTCAACCTTCACAACTGATGTTGCATATGATATTTTCATATTCTACAATGGTCATAAAAAGTCATTGGATAATTTGATGAGCTTATTAAACAAGTATCAATTGTCATCAGGACAAATTGTTAATAGGAACAAAAGAAAATGCTTTGTAGGTGGAATTTCTGATACAAAAAGAAATGGGATTGCTGCATATTTACAAATGGGACTTTCAGAACTCCCTGATACCTACTTGGGGGTTATTCTATGTCCAGGAAAGGTAAAAACATGTCAAGTTTGGGGCATGGTGGAACTAATGCAGAAAATGCTAGATGGTTGGATTGGTAAGTCACTAGCTTTCTCAGCTAGATTAACTTTAATAAAGCATGTTCCCTGCAACATTCCCATCTACAATATGGCAGTTTATAAATGACCTAAAAATGTTATATTGGAATGTGAAAGAATTATCAGGAATTTTTTGTGGTCTGGTGATCCTGCAGTTAAAAAACTAATCACAGTCAAGCAGGATGAAGTAAATGCTCCAATAACTGAAGGTGGCTTAGGGTTAAGGAGGTTGGAAGTGATGAATAAAGCATTGCCGATGAAACTCTTATGGAAGATTGAAACTGAAGAAGTTGAGTGGACTAAGTTCATGAGAGCAAAGTACAAAAACAAGAACAATGGATGGACTACTTCTTACAAACACTCATCCATTTGGCCAGGACTTAAATGAGTCATTACTGAGATAAATAATAACAAAAGATAGATTGTAGGTGATGGAAAATCAATCTCAGTATGGCAGGATAAATGGATCAAGGATTATGCTCTTATTGAGAGACATGCAGAAGACCAATTTGTTCTAAGTAATATAAATCTGAAAGTTGCAGATCTAATTATGAAGGGTGTATGGAAAATTCCAATATAAATGTTCAATTATTTTGAGAAGAATGAAGTGCCAACTATTGGAGATGGACCTGAAAAACTGATATGGGAGAAATATTTGAATGGCAAATTTTCAGTTGCTACTGCAGCACAGCAAATAAGAAAGAAATATCCAATAATGTCTTGGTCAAAACAAGTATGGGATCCCAGTGTGCATCCATATATATCTACCAATTTGTGGAAGATTCTAAGAGGGGCTTGTGCAACTGAGGAAGCTGTAAGGAAGAAGGGTTTCTCAACAATACCAAAGTGTTATATGTGTGGCAATGCACAAGACACAGTGAATCATATTTTATGGGAATGATCCTTCAGCACTAAAGTATGGCATTGGCCGGGAGGTATTTTCCACTTTCTTAATCCCACATCTTTTGAAGAAATACTGAAACTTGCAAAAAAGAAAAGTAAAGCAATTCAAGAAATCTGGTGCAACGGTTCTTTCAAAGTAATGGTGGAACTCTGTCATACAAGAAATAAGAAAATTTATGAGAATGAAGAACCAAACTTTGAAAAGTTTAAACAGAGAATATTATTTTACACAAAGGAATATGGAGTAAGAATGAAAGGAGCCAAATGGGGGAATATGTATGATTTGCAAATATTACTTCACTTTGGAATCACAAGAATAGTTACAAAGATGACAGATGTAAAACAATGTTTTTTCAAGCTGCCTGCAAGAGGTCAAGTTATGATATGTTGTGATGGTGCATCAAAGGGAAACCCTGGTAATGCAGGACTGGGATTTGTAGCAAGGGATGATTTGGGAGTTGCTTATGGAGGATTGGGAATTGCAACAAACCATCTGGCAAAAGTTATGGCCTTGATAGTTGCTGGTGAATAGGCTGTGAAGAAAAAATACAAGAAGGTATGCTTCAACCTAGACTCTAATGCAGTTTTACTTGATTTTTGCAATAACAAAATACCCTGGATAGTGGTGAATAGATGGAATAACATAAGAAAATTCATCATAGAAATCACTTTCTTACATTCATATATAGAGATTAACTTCTCTGCTGATAAGTTGGCCAAAAGGGGTGTACTTCTTACAAGAGGGACAATCATATACTATGAAGATAAACCAAGTTTCCTGAACCAGTTGGAGATGGAAGATGGTGTTTATTTCAGATTCAGCTCTTAAATAACAAATATGGATGTATAACCACTCCGTTCAGAAAACAGAGTTGGTCTTGTTGAGTTCACAATTTTATTTTTGGGCCTTATGTAAGGCTGTATTTTTTGTTAGGTTAGTGCCTTGAATTTCATGGCATATTTGTAACTCTGATCTTTTGGTAATAAAATTTAATGATTTATCAAAAAAAAGTAAATTAAACGTGGAAGAATGTGAGGAAGAAAAAAGTTTATCTGAAGAAAGGTGGAAGGAGGATGGAATAATTTGGAAAATGTTCATGAAAGCATGGGACAAGATCGTTCGGTCGATGACCGAGGAAATTTATGAAGATAACTTGAAGAAATTTGAGGATGAATATGGCATGAACTACCCAAAACTCGTTGAGTATTGTAAAACACAATGGTTGGCACCGCATAAGGAGAGGTTTGTGTTTGCATGGATATATGAATATCGTAACTTCAAGAACGAGGCGACAAGCATTGCAAAGGGGTATCATGGACGATTAAAAAAAATACTACTCGGTAGTCAAAATAGAGTTGTGTCGATCCAAGAAGCAATCCATGAATACACCAATCGTGATCTCAAAAAGATTAGGAGTTGTATGCAATTTAGTGCATATAGATTCCCTATGGAACATGATAAAGAAAGAATGCTTCTAAGGGGCATTGTTCATAAAGTTTCAAGATGGGCAATAAATCACATGATAGAACAATTGAAGTTTTATAGAGGTTACAATGACGAGAATACATTTTGTGTTTGCAAGGATATGATAGGTATTGGACTCCCATGTTGTCATAAGTTGGGTAGGTATGTTGAAGTGATTGACATCAATGATATTCATCCATTTTGGAAGCAATTAACTTTCACTCCAAATACCCCTATAGTTGATGGTCCGTCACTCTTGGAGTCGGAATTGTGTGCACGAATAGCTGAGGGTTACTCCACATCAAATGGCTCCAAAAAGCAAATATTGATGCACCATTTGGAGGACCATTTTTTAAGGGAGGTTGATGAACCTATTAAGTAAAAGGGGGCGGATAGGCCGAAAACCGAAGTGTCAAGGACCATCAAAGAAAAGAGTTGAAGGAGTATATGTTTCATAAAAAAGACAAATTTAGGCACTAACATACGAAATCCGAATTTCAAGATGAGTCGGAACCTAAGAAAAGAGGTCGTCCAATAAAGGATCAAAGTGGAACAACCGCACGACAAGTGAGACCAAAGGTCTCTACGGAGCCTTCTCAAGTAAGTCAAGCCGAGGTGGTCGAAGAAGTTGTGTTGGTGGAGACCCAAATTAGCTTAGAAGTTGTTGAGCAAATGGGTTCCTCGCAACAAACCCAACCAATGGAAATTGTGACTATAAAAGAAAAGTATGGTACTCTTCGTTGCCCTAGGGATCTTCATGGAAGACCAAATCGAACCACGTATACAATATACGAAAAATATTTGGAACAACTCCCTCCACTCATTGCTCAATTTGTTTTGTCCACTGACGAGGTTGATGGGGATGGCAACTGTGGGTTTCACGTCGCTTCGGAACAAATGGGTCACTTTAGAGAGGCGGTTATCGAAGATGGCACCCAATGCCAATATTTAAGAAATAAGATGGCGGTACAACTAATGAAGGACAATGATTTATACATAGAGATGATGAGGCGAGGAGATAGATACACCAATGAACAAGAGTTCAAAGAATTAGTTGCGCGTGTAAAGTGACGAAAGCGATTGAAGACGATCGGATCCAAGTATTGGATGTCTATGCCTAGATGTGGATATCTCATAGCGGACGTTTTGAATTGCGTGGTACATTTTTTTTCCTTCTATATAAGGACTTAGTATGAAGTTTGCACCCACAAGGTCGGTCTGCGACTAGTCGGTTAAAGATATAAGAATCGTTATGGCATTTGTGAATGACATGCATTTTATCGGTTTAAGGATAAAGAAAGATTGTCTGTTACCTCCGTTGAGTAAGTGGTCGGATTATTTTCCAACGAACCATTGCAAGGATTGAGTGAAACAATATGAGTCCAACATGGTTGATTGGGATCGCGTCATGAACAAATTTCCCGATGGTTTACTCGAATTGATCCCCTCGGATGATGATGATGATGTTTGATCATTATGTTTGCTAGATGTATTTGAACCACATTTTTTTTACATGTTTTTGGAAAATC
The DNA here is from genome assembly GCF_003573695.1 of Papaver somniferum. Taxonomy (NCBI): domain Eukaryota; kingdom Viridiplantae; phylum Streptophyta; class Magnoliopsida; order Ranunculales; family Papaveraceae; genus Papaver; species Papaver somniferum. Next base: position 166,431,197 of record NC_039359.1, on the reverse strand, counting down.
TTGTGAAGATATATGATATAATTGGTAGTTATATATATATATGATATAAACCAATTATACAAGCTTTTGTAAAGAAATTCAAACAATCTTATAATCAATTATTAATTTTGTAACTTTAACTTCGGATTAATAAATCTTCTGACAATTTTTTGGAGATGTTCCCAGAATCGGTAGACAAAATAATACAATAACTTCTGATTGTTACCAAACTCTGACAAAAAAATTGCAAAATATTCCCAGAATCGGTAGACAAAATAATACAATAACTTCCGATCGTTACCAAACTCTGATAAAAAATTACAAAATATTCCCAGAATCGATAGATAATTTCAAATACTAGTTTCCGAATGTAGCCAAATTCTGACAAGAAAAATTGTAAATTTTTCCCAGAATCAGAACATAACATAAGATACCAACTTCCGATTATAACAATCATTCTTTATACTGTGACCACGGGCTTCAGGAATTCATAACTTCCATCATATATGAATTATTCGCCCTTTTTCAATAAGTAGTGTCTTTTTTCGAGTGTCTCCTACATAAACCAACAAATACAAAAGAATACTAAGTTCGTTTTAATAAGAAAGATTAACACCCGGTCTTATGTAAAAGAAGTATGCAAATACTTACAAATTGTTGGATCGACAAGCTTAAGTGGCTAGTGTTAAAGAACTGCTTTTGTATCGTTATGTAATCATTTACTCCTTTTTGGATAAGTTGGTACCAATTGTGAGCTTGTTGGAGTGATCTTTGCTTTGGATTTCCATAGTCTCGCACGAATTGGTTATATACCCTCCCCCAAAAGATTTCGGGTGCGATCCTTCTGGCTATGACATCTTCACGTCTTGTTTTGTGATACCATGTTTTGACAAATGTCCAAATCTTCAAACGTCGCCATGCTTGTAAGTTGAGATAAAGAATGAATATAAAAGAGTAGACGATGGAAAATCTATTTATAGAATACACGACGCTATATATGTGTAGTTTGGTGCATAAATAAAAAGAGCTTACCCTCCTTATATAAATAAGAGGGCCAACGTCTTTTTTTTTTTTTTGAAAATATGGTCGTTGATGCATACTGTTATAAGAGTGTACTGATATTACGTACAATATGGTTACACTGATTGCTTGTAATCGGTAGAAATGGATTGGAAAATGCTTTCCGATTATACATAATTAGGAGTTATGTATTACCGATTATTTGCAGTTTGTCAACAGAGTTCTCAGTTTTATTCAACACCTATAATCGGAAGCTTATCAATATGTTTTATTTACCGATTTGTATGGTTTTCGAGGCACGACTAGTTTATTTTAAACGAAATAGCCGTTGGAGAATAATTGGTAGTTAGATAATAACATAAACTTCCGATTGTTATAAATAATTTGAATATCATAACGGTATCGCCTACAATGAGAGTGGATAAACGGATGGATATATCATAATATTAATTATTGATTATACATCCACAATTCAATTACAATGACTTATGATTAGCGCCGTGGACGTCTTGAACGAGCCCTAAAGGGATTACATCTGTCCATCGCCTTAAGCATTCTGAAATGAGATTCATTACAAAAGTTTGATCTTTTCCATCTCTGCCATTCCCCGAGAGATTGTGTTATAACCTCATCATTGGTTTCACCCCTCAGTCGATATTGATTCACAAGACAAGTTAAATGGACAAATTCTTCGACGTGTCTGTTTATTGAACCAACTTGGCAGAAAATGTCTCCTACGTGGCGGTTATTTGGGTTACCGGTGTCGACACAAAAGTTTTCGTGAATTCTCCCCAAATAACTCATACTCCTTTGCCTACGTTCTTCTCCTCGTCTCGGATAGAATTGAACAGAGCGCCTACATAAAGATAAATCTTCTTCTATCGTAAAACTCCGTAGGGTCAATGAATGGTTAAGCCATTATCTTGAAGATGAATTCTTTGATGTTGGAGAGAGTTAAAATGTATTTGTGTTGCATATATGGGAAGATGGTATAAATTAGAGTTCCAACGGTAAATTTTTGTTGAAAATATCATATAATCTGAAGTAGACAAAGTTACTTAATATTCTGAATATGACAATCCGAATTATCCAATGTTAATAATAACAATCGAAAGTATATGGAGTCCACCATTAACTACTTTCAAATAATAGCGGCCCCAAAATGATATTTACCTAAAATTTTACATATGTTGAATTTTGAAATTACCATAATCGGATAATAATATAACTTGTATATCTTCTGATTACTAGTTGCACCGGGTTCATTCCATAGGGTTTGAGCGCACCGAGACTACCAAAAACGAAATAGCCATTGGAATTTTGGAACTCATATGACCGGAAGCATCCAAAGTTACAAAATGTTCCGATTATAACAATCAGAATTATATGGAGTCCACCATTAACTTCCGATTAATAGTGGCCCCAAAATGAGATTTTCCTAAAATCTTATATTTATTGAATATTAAAATTATCATAATCGGATGATGACATAACTTGTATATCTTCCGATTACAAGTTGTCCCAGACTCAGTCTTTCCCAAAATCCATAGTTTTGAGCACACAAAGACTACCATAATCCTTAGGTTTTGGAATTTTGGAACTCATATAATCGGAAGTATATTTAATAAAACAAGCTTTCGATTTTCAAAAATTGGAAGTTACTGGAATTAACTTATCTTCCGTTTACATAGAGGCCCCAAAATGAGGTTTTGACAAAATCCTTCTTTTATAAATTTTGAAATTAAAATAATCGGAATATAAGATAACTATTATTATTGTTCGATTATGATGTTTATTTTACACAGAAAGAGTGTGTTCTGAATCCAATATAGTCAGATGGAATATATATATATATATATGACATTTACCGATTACTGTTGGTCTGACAATAAATTGAAAAAATTCCAGAATCGGTAGATAAATAATATAATTATCTACCGAATCTGACAAAAATTGGACAACTTCTCCAGAAACGGGAGGCATTGTTCAAACTTTATACCCGATTGTAATCATGTTCTGACAATTTTTTGCAAAATCCCCAGAATCGGGAGATACGTACATAAAGTTAACTTCCGGTTGTGCATCAAAATTCAACAGTTTCATGCATAAAGATAACTCGAAAACCATTCATAATCCATAATACTAACCATCCACAAACCATAAACATAATGTAATAACTTGTAATACGACTAAAACCTTAAAAACGACATAATCTGACACAAATTTTGAGCACGACATAATCTGAGACAAACTTTGAAATCCATAAAGTTAACAAAACATTGAGAGTTTATTTGTTCTTCTTAGATTTGACTTTACAACATGCACGACCACCACGACTTGGGATTACCATCATTATCACCTTCCTTTTCAGTTGTATTGGTTTCATCATCTGGGACTTCAACTTGAGTGCTCGGTGAGGCCCGAGATCTTTTATTCACCTTTGTTATTATTTTCTTGCCTTTTTCCCCGAACCGGGGATGCATACTCTTCATTGTCAACGTTATCAATTAACTCTTGGTGCTCTTTTATCTTCTCAATTGGCATAGGATCTCCAGACATTATGCAACTAGTGCACCATTTTGACAAAACCTTGAACTTGTTCCGTTGTTTTTGTACATAACATAATATCAAAAGGTTATTACTAAGATATTGAGCCGTAATATTATACGAAAATAATACGACAATACGCACCAATCTATCATAACCCGGAGGTTTCTCTTTAAGGATAGACTTATAAGCGGTTGTGGTCGATGTAGTCTTTTCTTTAAGATCACGGACTACACGAAGATGAGAAACATTCCGGTACCAATCCATATAGTTTGGATAATTTTCATAACCTCAGTTGACGGGTCTCCCAGGGTTGATCAAGAAATTAATCCTTCTATCCCAATGGAAAATATCGGATGTTGTACCCGAGTAAACCACCGTGATAGAATCTTTACTAGACTCGCAATGTTCTAGATCCAATGGGAAATTTCCATTCATTTCCTCCCTTGGTAAACCTTGTACATAACCGCGTTGTTGCATCAACCTTGAGGCATTGTACATCACATATCCTGTGGGGTGCCACAACAGTCAAAAATAAAGGGCCAACTCAGGCCAACCCGTTATATTTCCACTAGCTCGGTCTTCCTTGTATGGATCAAAGCATACGTCTGAGGCCTTCAGTGAGTCCAAAACCTCCCTCAAACTAATCAAATGTTGCTCCTTTGTCCTATAACGGTTTTCATCCAAGATGTACTTTGTTCCTATAGGATCACCTTTCACCCACGTCGGGTTGACTAAGGCCAATTCCAGGATAGGGAAGTGGTCATAGATCCATGTCTATATAGATATGATACCAAGTATTAGAAAATTATTTCTTCAGTTAGAGAAAAAAAAACATAACTAAGTATGGATTAATAGAGTTAATAAAAATACATGTAGTAGACTCATGTTCCAGAAAATTTGGCTAGTTCCGAGCCTCGACGCCTTTCTCAACTCTTCCATCAACCACGCATGGCGTGTCGTGCCCCAAGAGTACTCTTTCACTTTACTGAGAGGATGCAGTAGTTGTAAAAGGTTGGCGTCGACCCGGTTGCCACTAACAATGGGGAAAATGACACATCCCAATGCACATAGGAGATACACGGTGGACGCGTAGTTCACTTGGTCATTAGTTAAAGTTCCTTCCTTTTCTTTCTTCAAGGTGCCCATGAACATATCCATCAGATGACCCATGTTGAACTGTCTAGTTTTATAAGCAGCGCACCTCCCGAACTCAATTTTTGTTGTTGCTTCATCCCAACCAAAACACTTATTAGTTAGCTCATAAATTTTTTCCCACTTAACTGCTTTGTGAACTCATACTTAACAACTGTTCCATGGTCAGCGAGTCTAATATTCTGCACAACATCATCTTGGGTAATCGTCATCTCCCCAAACGGCATATGGAAGGTGTCGGTCTCAAGATACAATCTCTCCACAAACTCCGATATAGACACTCGGTCATGTTCCAACATTGAATTCTCGGCAGCAGTAGCTAACCCCGAGTTGGTTATAATTGTCTTGAACCTTTCACAGTCACCGTCTAAAGGCAAATCCAGCATTTTTGTTGGTACAACGGTGGGTTTGAGTAGACGAACCGCATCAGAATGATACTATTATGTTGGGGTTTTGTTCCGTATACAAAACCATATAGCTGAAAATAGACTTTAGGTAACAGTTTTGCAGCAGAAAACAGTGATCTAATGCTGTCAAAACCGTGGCTAAAGGGCAGTTTCGGGTTTGGAATGTCTACAAGGTTTACTTGGATTAGAAAACTTGTATGACGGTTCGGAGGATTGTTTTCCAAGTTTAGAGTTTGCTAATTAAGGTGTTAGACTAATCTTATAAGTTCTAGAAGACTTGGGAAGCAAGGATTAGACTACTATATAAGAGGGATTATATTGTGAGTAGAAATCCATTCTCTTGAGTAATTCTCTTGTAGAATCCTCTCTTTATGAGAGTTTTTGGGTCACAACCGTTGTGTCCTACAATGGTTGGTGATGGGGCAAAATTTATGTGAGAAGAGAGACTTGTAGCGAGAAAGGGTATGGGAGAAATATAGGGTTTATAGGGTTCCAATAGGAGAGGCTAGAATTCATGATGTTCTTTATGTTCTTGTCTAAAGTTGAAGCAACCATGGCGGTGGAGGTTTATGAAAGAAGAAGAAAAAAGGAAGAGGTAAACTCTTCGTAATATGTCTTGTTGTTTCTAACGTTTAGCGCTAGTGGGTTATATAACTATTTGATTATATGATGTGTGACGATGTAATAACTTTTTATGATAATGAAGATTCTCGGGGTGGTTTTGGCCGTGGATGTAGCCTACAAAGGTGAACCACGTAATCTTTGTGTCGTGTGTGATTGTCTATTATCGTATTTATCATATATTCGTGCTAGTATTATTCGATCATGCTAATCTGAAGATGTAAGAGACAGATTCGAGCTAAGTTATCTAAGTAGGATGTTTCATAGAATTAACTTCTATGGAAGCATGCCGGTTCGAGATGAACGTAACCTCGGTTTCCCGACAAGTGGTGCGATGAGCGTGGATAAAGTTGGCATTGATTCGATAATTTGAACAAGAGGTTTAAAAAAAAAAGAGAAAATCTTGGTTCGTAGCAGAATGATATAGATCATGAAGATGATGAGTAAATCAAGGTCGAACAAAGAATGGGATGGCATCAAGAAAGATACGACAATTTTGCTTGATGTGACTATGATTCGTGTTGAAAGTGTTTTCTTTACAAGAGAAGATCGTTCGTGGGTTCAACTGGCGTCTGCAAATATTGTCAGGAGAATGTTTTGAATCATGGTGGTGCTAGGCGACGATCATTCATACACAACATATGAAGATTGTATCATGTTTTATCTACATGAAGGATAACTCAAGATTGTTGGTTCTTGGAGTTGGTGAAGTCCGTCTGGAATTGTTTGATGGCTCAGATCAAACAATGTCAAGTGTTAGACAAGTGTCGAAGAAGAAGTATTCTACAAAGATGGGATAATGAGTGGTCTTGGCGACGAAGTAGTTTGATACAAGTTATGCAGAAACTTGTATAAATTATATGAAGAAGTTGTTTGTGATGAGCCTAGAAGATCGACAAATAGCTATTCCGGTGGTGCAAGTGCAAAGGAGGAATTTGGCTTAGGTGGTGGTTCAAGCTCAAAGTACAAGACAATTTCGATTCATGCTAGTGATGATGTCCGCGAGGATGGCCTTGTATAAGGTGGTCAACATTCATGCTTTGTTGGAGTGAAGACAATGGTTTTGTTCACGTCCCAAAAGGTGGTGATTGTTGGGGTTTTGTTCCGTATACAAAGCCATATGGCTGAAAATAGACTTTAGGTAACAGTTTTGCAGCAGAAAACAATGATCTAATGTTGTCAAAACCGTGGCTAAAGGGCAGTTTCGGGTTTGGAATGTCTACAAGGTTTACTTGGATTAGGAAACTTGTATGACGGTTTGGAGGAGTGTTTTCCAAGTTTAGGGTTTCCTAATTAAGGTGTTAGACTATTCTTAGAAGTTCTAGAATACTTGGGAAGCAAGGATTAAACTACTATATAAGAGGGCTTATATTGTGAGTATAAATCCATTCTCTTGTAGAATCCTATCTTTATGAGAGCTTTTGGGTCACAACCAATGGATGGTGATGGGGAAAAATCTATGTGAGAAGAGAGACTTGTAGCGAGAAAGGGTATGGGAGAAATCTAGGGTTCCAATAGGAGAAGCTAGAATTCATGATGTTCTTCATGTTCTTGTCTAAAGTTGAAGCAAGCATGGCGGTGGAGGTTTATGGAAGAAGAAGAACAAAGGAAGAGGTAAACTCTTCGTAATATGTCTTGTTGTTTCTAACGTTTAGCGCTAGTGAGTTATATAACTAGTTGATTATATGATGTGTGACGATGTAATAACTTGTTATGATAATGAAGATTCTTGGGGTGGTTTTGACCGTGGATATAGCCTACAAAGGTGAACCACGTAATCTTTGTGTCGTGTGTGATTGTCTATTATCGTATTTATTATATATTCGTGCTAGTATTATTCGATCATGCTAATCTAAAGATGTAAGAGACGGATTCGAGCTAAGTTATCTAAGTAGGATGTTTCATGGAATTAACTTCTATGGAAGCATGCCGGTTCGAGATGAACGTAACCTCGGTTTCCCGACATATTAAACAAACGACAAATTAAAAAATATTTATAATAACCTAAACCTATAACCCTTAATACTATTACGAAGAAAAAGACAATACGTTAATAAAAGGGATACGATTATTACCTCAGTTTCATAGATTCTATGGCCCAAAAGTCTTTGTATCCAAATAACAATTCTCCTCCATCCAGGGAAGACCCAGGATTTCACCTTATGAGATATTCTCCACCTTCAAATGTTGTGGGACAAGGTGTTTTTCTTTCTTAGCGATTGGCTTATTTCCAGCTTTTCCTTGTCTTTGCGTACCGTTAGGTTGTCCTTCTTCTTGTACTCTAGCTTCAGGTTGAACACTTGGTTCAATTTCATCTTGTACTTGTGGAGAACTTGGTTCAATATATACCTTCTTGAACTTGTGGAGCACTTGGTTCAATACCTTCTTGAGTGCCTTGTTGAGTTCCATCTTGAGCACTTGAATTTAGCACTCCTTTCCCTCCTTGCACTAGCTGAGACAATTGTATGTTGGACTTTCTTACCTCGCCTACCCCTAAACAATAAAATAAAGTACAATAGGTTTGTAAGAATATGTTAAAAAACTATACAATATATACAATCGGATTTTAATCCAATTTTCTTTTTCCGAATATGCATAATCGGAAGTTTTAGTTCAACATTAGCACTCGAATATAAATAACTGGAAGTTAATCCAAAAACAAATTTCCGAAAAATAAATAATCAGAAACCAAAGGAAAGTTTTCCCTACCGAAAAAATAACATTCAGAAGTTATACAAAAGTGTTTTCTACCGAATATGCATCATTTTGAGTTCAGAAATTTCTTAAGTTGTAATTAATTGGAAGCAAATAATCAAACGTATCTACCGAATATTGAGTCTACACTATCGGAAGAAAATAATCTGCACAATATCTACCAAATACTGAGTCTCTACAACTTCTAATCCTCTAGTAAATTCGGAAGTAAAAAAAAAAACTATAAACTTTCGATTATAGCCAAATTAGGGTTCAGTGAGAAACAAGGTTCTTTAATCGGTAGGAAACATATAAATTTTGCACCCGATATGGCCAATATTTTTGAGGAACGAAGAACACGACCATATTCGGGAGCTAAAAATAATAATCTAAACTACCGATTCTGGGTAATAACCGAAAATCCTAAAAAGATACTAACAAGTGAACATCCAACTCAAAACCAATTAGAAATGAGTGGAGAGGATCACATGCTTATATAGGATAGTCATGCTAGGAGTTTAAGCTATGTGGGACTATTATTCCCATTACGCCCCTTCCACGTATAGGGCTCGTTGAGCCTCTAAAACATGGTCCTTATAAGGGAAACCCATGTTCAGCCTGGTTAGCCATGTTGGGGTACGAATGGTAGCCATGTTAGGCCTGGTTATCCATGTTGGGCTACCACATGGGCGGACCTTAGATATGATACCATACTGAACATCCAACTCAAAACCAATTGGCAATGAGTGGAGAGGATCACATGCTTATATAGGATAGTCATGCTAGGAGTTTAAGCTATGTGGGACTATTATTCCCATTACGCCTGTTCCACGTGTAGGGCTCATTGAGCCTCTACAATATGGTCCTTATAAGGTATACCCATGTTCAGCCTGGTTAGCCATGTTGGGGTACGAACGGTAGCCATGTTGGGCTATGGAAACCAAACATATATTCATGGATTCGTCGAATTGAAGCAATAGAAACCAAAAAAATAATAGAATCTTACCTAATCGAGTCCATTTGAAGTTGCTTGAGAGTTTGGCTATCAAAATCACCTACATCAGGGACTTCATCTTCTTCGTGTTCTTCGCATTCTTTGTCATTTTCAGTTACAATCTCTTTATTACGGGAATGCTGTCCAATTTTTGGATTGTCACCATGGTATACGTTTTTCACTCGAGCTCTCGTGGGTTCCTTAGTTTTCATCTTTATAGAGAATAATCGACGATGATTTGATTCCACGATTAACGATAACGATGTATTGAAGTGAAGTTGAACGAGGGAAAAAAAATTCCTCTCTGCAATCGGAGGAGGAGAAGAGTTGAAAATAAAAGAAATGAAATGAAATGAAATTAGGTTTACATTGGTTTTATCAGTCAAAGGGTATAATCGGTAGTTGACTCACCATCTAATTATCTACCGAATTTTACAGTAGCCCCAAATTTCAATTTAGCAAAATTTCGAATTTTCCGACTTTCACAATCGATAGTTTCGTCATGTTCTTTTTCTTCCAATTTTACAGTAGCCCCAAACTTCAATGTAGCAAAATTCTTAAGATTTCGAATTTCTCTACTTTAATAATAGGTAGTCTCTTGATGTTCATTTTTCCACCGATTGTGATAGTAGCCTCAAATACGCATTTAGCACAAATTCATATCAATTGGTAGTCTTTCTGCGTTTTTTTTTTGCCACCGATTATACTTCCAAGAATCGGTTTCTAAAAGCAATTATTTAACTTCCGATTATTAAAAGGCATTAAGGTATTCTACTAATTTTTAGGACATCCCATAACCTTGTCTATGGGTTGTGAACAAAAAAGTCGCCCCTAATTCTTTCAAGGTCACTCCTTAAAATGCTAAGTTATTTAAATAGGAAACAAGTCATATATATTAAAACAATATTAATTATCAATTAATATTGAGATTTTCAACTGTTCTGCTACTTTATCATCAAATTTTTGATTCACGTTTCCGTTCTACAATAAGCCTGAACTCTCATTGATTGTATGCAAAATAGAAAAACGGAAACTGTAGTTAACAGGAGTGTAGGTAATTAATTTTTTCTTCCTTTGGTTTGATGCGTTTGAATAAATTAAAATTGATAAACAAAAAACAACATATAACTTTTGCTGGTAATCACCATTAGGTTTTCCTTGTATTCAATATCCCCAATTTTAAGAATTTTATTGTTTTCGTTAGATGTCTACCCTATCATATGACGCATGGATATGGTTCACATGAAAATATGTTTTGCTATTTGATCTTAAGCCTGATTAATAGGGTGATTTAATAATAAATTTCCAAACCCGATCACTTTGGGGGATCAATTTGGGGGAGTGGTGGTGAGAGTTCAGGCTAACTATAGAAAATTTGGGTGATCAATTTGGGGAGTGGTGGTGAGAGTTCAGGCTAACTATGAAAAATGATAGTGGGTTTTGTTTACCGACCTAAAAACAGTTTAAAAAATACTGATTTTTATAATTAGGATGGGATTTAGGGAAAGTGGGGACGGAAAATAGGTAAAATCTTCCTTTTTTTTGGGTTGAATTTTTGTAATCTCTTTCGTTTTTTATAAATTCATTGATACTGGGTTCAGATTTATAATTTTAAAGATGGGATTTATGGGTCCACGGGATTTGGTGAAATTACGTTTCTTTCGGTACGTTTGGTTGCCCAAATCTCTAGAATCACGATTCCCATGGAAATCAGTTTTCCAGCAAATCCTCCATATGGAGTCCGACCCCTCCCAACTAAAATTTGATGGGAAACTTATCAAGGGAACTATTGACCCATTTTTTTTAACCTTATGGTGGGTTTGTTCGCGGAATTCACCATTTCCAGGAATTCATAATTCCATGGGATTACAAATTCTAGAATTCATGTAAATTCTTTGTGTGTTTGATAACTTAGATAAAATTCCTAAGACTCGTAGGATTCTCTTGTTTTAAAGTTTATGTATTGTTTGGCGTCACCCTCAAATCTTAAAATTGCATATATATATAGGATTTAGAATTAAAAAAAGAATGGGCCCATAAATCCTTTGATAAATTTCCCAGCAAATTCTCCGGGAGGTCGGACTCCATATGGAGGATTTGCTGGAAAAATGATTCCCGTAGGAAACGTGATTCCTGGAATTTTGGCGACCAAACTTACCGCATGAAACATAATTCTATCAAATCCTCTGGACCTATAAATCCCACCTTTACACCAAACATAATTCCTGAAAATAATACACCAAACACACTAAGGATTTACATGAGTTCCAAGATTTATAATCCCATGCGAAAAAAAGAAAAAAAAAAGGTGAGTAAATAATCAATAATCCTAGGTTTACATGAGAAAATATTGCAGCAAATCTCGTGACTCACAGCTACAGGACCCACATCTACACGCTTCTAATTCCAATGCTGAGAAGTTTCTTCCTCGATCCTCCGATCCCCTCACGGGATTTGCTCCGGGTTTTTTTTATGTCAACGTGGCATCACTCGTAAATAATAGCTTTACCATCGGGATCATTCAGCATAGAACTGGGTCCGTTCTCGTACGACTATAGGCATACAAAGGTGGCTTCCATCTCTCCGATTCTCCTACACCCATTTGGTGGCCCTGGAATTCATTCAAATCATTTGTGGTCCTTCCTACAATTATCATTCACATTCAGATAAAGGTTGGAGAAGAACCCATCTATCGTTTAGGGTTTCATTTGCATTTATTCATCTCAAAAGGTTCTCAAAATAACAATAAATGAAGAGTTTTTATGACCAAATCTTTGAGAAGAAGAAACAAATAAATGAAAGAAAATATCAATATTTTCTTCAATCTCCTACAACAGTTTTCTCTGCTCCACCCTTCCATAAAAAGAATAAACCACCGGAGAAACAGTTCAAAATCAACAAACATTTGAAGAAAAACTGATGAGATGCAAGTACTTCTTCGATTATATGTTGGCATAAAACAGCCTTTCTGATGTCGATTCCCTATCATCCCTACCAATCATAGTTCTGGTCGTCAAATTCTTCACCGAAGGAAAAAAAGTGAAGTATTAGGAATAGCAGTCTCAGATTCTTCACTTGTGAGTTAAACTGGCACCACCAGCTTCTAACAAACTCTTCGCGGGGTCTAACGTTGGGTAGCCTCATCTTTGCTCTGTGATAAAGAATTAAGGATATAAACAATTGCCTACTAATACAGCAAGGAAAGACGAGCCACACCCATCTCCCTCTTTCTCTCTCTCTCCCTACTAATGAATCATCCGCGTCTGCTATATCGTCTCTGCTTCAAGGCTGCAAGACATATAAAAAGATAATACATATGCTGAAACTTGAAATGCCAGTTGTTAAAAACAACCCAAGCTGAGAAGAGACAACAGTCTGGATCATCTCCGGTAGAAGTTAGAGAACCTTTGTGTGTTTCAAAAATGTACCCACTTCATCACTCAGCTTCCACAAAGATTAAAAGCTAGTACGAATGCTGCTCCCCATGGTTGCCAAATGAAACGACCAACATGTCAGTATCATCTTCCTCCATAACAAAATTTTAGGTCTACAAGATCGACACAAAGTTTGGTGCATCATTCCTCTGCCCATCAAGAGACCGATACATGTATAGCTTCTCAACAAGATCACCATGATCTTCTTTAAACGAAGAAACAGAGGACTCACCTATCTCCTCTTCATCTATGTCCTTAATCACTTCTACAACCAGATGGGGCATTCTTTGTGCAACTTGCCTGCATCCAGAAAAAGAGAGTCTACATGCAGACATCCAGAGAAACCTCATGTTATAATAATGGTGCAGACCAGAGAACAATGCTGCATCACCAAACGGACTATCCCTGATCTCAAGCTTCTGCAATTTAGGGCAGCCTTCCAGCACATAAGTTAGGGCATCGTCAGTATCCCCCGCAAAAGCAACAGAAAGGGTCCTAACCAGTTTCCCGTACATACCAATCAAACGGAATGCCTCATCTGTCAGCAAACCAGAAACTGCAAGTCTTGTGAGCTTTTTACAGTTCATAACTATGGCTCCAAACCCTTCATCCATGGGTTTCCTGGTTATGTGGTCAGGCAGGTGACGCCCCATTATACAGAGTCGGAACACAACAAGTTCAGGACAGTTCTTAGACATGGCCACAACTGCCGCATTAGTCATTCGCTGGCAAAAATATAAAATTGATCGAAGTTTCCTACACCCCTCAGAAATCGCAAGAAGGCCCACTTCTGAAACAGGGCACTCGCTATCCTCCCGAGCATCCATAGGGAAAACTCGAACCTCGCGGAGGTCCTTGCAAGATGCAGCCACGGCTTGGAGTCCTTCATCACATACCGAATCAAGGACCTGCAAAAGAAACCAGCGAAAGAAGAGAATGTTCAGAATAATATTATAATATAGGTCAATGTAATTATTGTGTAGAAATCCTGAGTCATTCTAATCCAATTAATTTCACAAATTGATAACTGTATATATGTCAGAATAATACAAGTTCTTTTAAACGAGAGCAAATAAGGAAGGATGGCATACCCAGAAAACCTGGAGCTTATGACAGTGGCGAATGACTGATTTCAATTGCACAGCATCGATATTGGCATAACTGAAGTTCAACGAGATTAGGTTAGCACAAACAGGATAGATAGAAGGTAGATAATCTGGTAAAATGTCTCTAAATCCTGATAAACAGATCAGAGATCTGCAGGAAGTGAAAGCCGAAAAAAGATCCAATTCTTGTTCTTCTTGATGAATGGCATCCGAAGGGCTAAAAGATCCTGTTCCTAAATGAGTTAGCTGTGGAGCTCGGATCATTAACCGGTGTAGCTGTCCAGTTGAGACATTGCGGTTCACCCTGAGCTTTCTCAATGAAGGAGACCGTGCCACTAATCTCTCCAGAGCTTCGAAGATTATTGCACATTCCACACAATCGAAACTAAGAGATTCAAGACAAGTTCCATTCTCTGGAAAGCATGATATCCAATCTATTTCTTCATCTATCACGTCGCATTCAATCAGATCAAGCACTCTTAGTTGCCTGAGATATCAAAAATTTTACACAATTCATAAGTTTGATACTGCCTAAAAGAGTCTGCGTTCAATAAATTCATATCATTCGAGGCAAATTTTAGAAGAAGAAACAACCTTGATTTGAATGGATCCTCTAATAAGGCTTAAATGTTCACATTCCACACATCTCGTACAATTCTAGATCTAATATACTATTATTATTATTATTATTATTGTCATTATCAACATAAATAGAGAAAGAAAAGACCCAAATTAAGACATGAAAACCCTAAAATAAAAATAGTAACTTACCTGCACTTACTAGCGACAATAGCAAGTCCACTAGTACCAAATCCTTCGCAGCAAACAAGAACAAGTTCCTTGAATCCAGTAAAAGAATTAGCAATCAGACTCAAATCATCATCAGAAATCGACATTCTTTTCAAACAAATCTTCTCCAGCCATGGATAAGCTAAAGACATTTGCGTAACCCATGGAGTAAAATGAGCCCCCCAATTCTGAGGAACTAATTGAAAATCAGCGAATCTGGGTTTTCCTTTTAATACCAAAGATCTAACTCTCTGAAATCTTCGAATCGCCCGGATCGGTGAAACAGCATAACAATTCCCTATAAATAATTCTAACCTATTAAATGCTTCAGCTCTGTACCATGATTTACAAACGAGAGAGACTGAGTTACGATCATGGCGTGATGTTAAGAAGAGAAGTACGTTTTCCAAAACATTTTCAAGAACTTGGTCAGGAAAAGTTGCTGAAGAAGACGATGTAGAAGAAGAAGAATCATTTCCAACACTTACACCACCACCACCACCAGCAATACCACCACCGCAGATTCGACTTTTGTTGGAAGAATCAATCCCATCAACACCAGCAAGATCTGATTTCTCTTCGACCTGTAACATTTTAGTTTGATTTTCTTCTTCTTCTTCTACACTCATGTGTTTCTCTGATCTATATCCCAAACTTTAAAAAAGAGACCCATAATTTTCTCTTCATTTTTATTACTAGTTCAGATCATCTTTTTAGAATCTCTCAGTTAGAGAGAGAGAGAGAGTGAAGAGATTTGGAGTTGGGACCCAAACTGATAAATAAGCTTAATATTCAAGATTTGATGAGAGAGAGAGGGTGAGGGAGTGAGGGAGGGAGGAAGGGAGCATACATACAAGTATGGAAGTGGAACAAATTTTTAATGAATTCAGAGTTAAATGAGTTTTTAGAGAGAGAGAGAAACAAATTTTTATACTAGTATTTGTTGCTCTCTCTTACACCACCACAGCACACCTCCTATCTATTTTTAGTCTCCACTCCACTCTCATGTCTCTGCTCTCTGTACATCGGGATTCTACATGTCTTTCTCTTTCTTCCTCACCTCTACTACTTCTCCATTGTTCACCCCTTTTTTATCTCCCCCTTCCTTCTTCCCTCTCAAGTAAATCTACTAGAAAAATCTAATTCTTATTATTATTTTCCAAAACCAAAAAGCCTCCACTTTTTCTTTTTTCCTTTCTGAATGGATCTAACGAAAATGAGACGGCCTCCCTAATATTTTCCCACTGCTTATCTCACCCACTCTCTCTATATACTACTGTCCAAGACAATCAACCCATCATCTTTGGTTTTTTTTTTTGTTTTCCTTTATAGATTTTTCTTTTCTGTTATGTCAATTTATTACTTTCTCTCTCTATCAAACATGTAGTATTTGTTGTCTAGTGAAGAAAATTTGGGTAAAGGAGTGGAGGTTGTAAATGGGAAAACCTTATTGGGTATTGCTGAGTTAGCATCTTTGTCATTTCTTTACGCTCATTCACTATCGTATCTTTCTATTTCTGACCTTCGTTTTATCTACTTTCTTTTTTCTATCTTTCTAGACTTGTAGTCTTGTTGTGCAGTAAATGTTTCCAATTTCATTTCTCTTGCGGTAACATTTCTTTATGTCCCAATACTTCTTTTGTTGAATCACACAGTCTTCAATGCTGACCATTGACTAAAATAGTACTGGTAAGATTATTTTCAACTTGTTATCAAATTTACCTACAGTTGCCATATATGATAGCCACCGCTACATGGATATTTTTGAAATGTTAGCCAAAGTGAACAAACAATCATGAACAATTATTACATAGTTATAGTTTACCTAATTAAACATGATTAGCTATGAAAACACTAATGATCCGAAAGCTACAGAAATATATATGTGTGCGGCTATCCTTTTCCAACCTTTCCCTGAAGCTAAACGTTTCCTTCCCATCCTACCCTTGCAAAATGACTCCCATGGTGTGCTCCAAAGTACTTGCTACTCCGGAGAAATTTGGGTTAAACTTCTGCATACGTTGAGCCTCGTTTCGTGATTGGTCTTTCATCACACCGATAGGACAACCAAATATGGGTGTGATAGCCATTCTTCTGGCTATACAACCATTTGGATGTAGACCGTAAATCAATATCACGATGTAAAACAGGATATAAAACTAATACAAGATATTGTAAACATAACATTTGAAAATAAATGAACTCAGGGATCATAGTGGTTCGGTATTATATCTACGTCCATTTTGAATCTAAAACTTATTAATAATAGAAGACACGGTTGTTAGATCACTGTTCGGTCGAATTCGCAAGCGTTCTATCTCAAGCTTGTTTATCAAGTTTAGTTGGCAAAACTATAAGTCTTGATTTCTAGTCTACTTATAGCTAAGTCTCGGACTAGGATAATAAGTGTACTTGAGCTCTAGACTCCACGGCGTTCATCATGCAAAGACGAAGAACTACTCAAGGAACTGGTGGATCTTCATCGACAAAAAGGTATGTGGAGACTTGAACTTATCTATCACTCAAAAGTCTATCTATTCTATCTCCTATCTTGAGACAAAAGTCGTATTGCTATATAGACCTCGATTATACACATTTGCTATTTCGCGCCGAGTTTATTTCGCTTATCTATTTCTCGAAATATGTGTTGGTAAGCTTCCGTTTTGGACAAGTTCGTCTTTACTCGTGACGAAAGTCATGTTGATTGTTTCAATCTCTTGAAAATCGCTTTGGTGACAAATAGTGTGTGAATAACCACTATATAACATCCTCTAAGAATGTTTTAATGATTGAAATGAGAGTTTAGAATATATAACCTTGAATGGATATAAACATTGTATGTGAACTCATACTTGTGTAAGTCCAAAATCCTTGAACCAAAGTACGCGTACTTTACTGGTTCATGATGTCCGGAGCTAAGTCCGCGTACTCGTACGAGTACTGCCAGAAGTTCACATCCCGTGAATTTCTGGTGGAGTTTGTGAACTAAAATCAAGCTCAATCCGGGTACTTAAGTATGCGTACTTAAGTGGGTTATTTTCTAAAAATGGTTTATTCGTGAACTAAGACATATATATAAACTAAGGAATGCAATCTTTGCAAACCGTGGCTATAATGTTCATGAATCGATTCGAGTGAATCAAAATCGTTTTTGCTTCAATTGTGTCTTATATACTTCAATGAGATCTAAGAAATTGAACAACTCTCTAACTAGTTCTTTTGAGTAATTTTAACTAATTATGGTGAAGATGAATAAGGTTGATATGAAAGTGCTCATATGGCTAACCATTGGTTAACAATTGTTGAACCAACTAGGTGTGCACGTTTATGTACGGTTACTCAAACCTAAATGAAGTTACATTTCATCTGTGTATAACAAGCTAAGTTCAATCTAACGGTTGAAAGATATTATCTTGAATCTAATCAGGTTTTCATCTAACGGTGAATATTGAATGCTTCGTTGCCAAGGTAACTTAGATTGCAAACCCTGATTTGGAGAATATATAAAAGAAAACTCTAGCAACTGGGAAACCTAATCCCCACACCTCTTGTGTGATACTAGTTGTATAAGCTAGAGTCGATTCTCCTTTAACCTTAGGTTTCTATCAAGACCCCGTAGGTTAACGACTTAAAGACTTCATTGGGATTGTGAATCCAGACCCAACTATTTTCTCTGTAGTTGCGTGATCTGATCTTGTTGTTTCTATCATATTTGAGTACAATAATAAGATTGGCTTGAGATTAATTTTTCCGATATGCAAGATAGAAAAGTAGTCACGAACACCTTCGTCTCATCGTTTGTGATTCCACAATATCTTGTTTCGCTAGTCGATTAAGATTATTGTGAGGCGATTGATATTTCTAGGTTGTTCTTCGGGAATATAAGTATGGTATATCAATTGGTTCCTGTTCACCTTGATTTATCAAAAGACGGAACAAAACTCGTACGAATTTCTATGGAAGACAGATTTATTTATTCCTGTAGACTTTTCTGTGTGATACATATTTTTTTATTAAAGTCTTCGACTTTGGGTCGTAGCAACTCTTAGTTGTGGGTGAGATCAACTAAGGGAATCAAGTGCGTAGTATCCTGCTGGGATCAGAGAAGTAAGTTGAGCAACTGTACCTTGGATCAGTGTGAGATTGATTGGGGTTCAACTAAAGTCCATACCGAAGTTAGTTTGTAGTAGGCTAGTATCTGTAGCGGATTAATACAGTGTGTGTTCAATCTGGACTAGGTCCCGGGGTTTTTCTGCATTTGCGGTTTTCTCGTTAACAAAACTTCTAGTGTCTATTTTATTTCTTTTCCGCATTATATTTTGTTATATACTTGAAATATCACAGGTGGTGTGTTGTATTGATCAATTGGTAAATCCAACTGAAAAAGTGGGGGTCTAACAACACCACCCAATATTTCTCTTAGCAATCTGTATGGACTAACTCCAATATACTTTGCTAGAGAATCAACTAGACAGTCAGACTCAATCTAGATTAAGGTATATCAAGGAGTTAATATCTCTCTCTTGTTTTGATTTACTCGAGCTAATAGAAATTAGCGAGTCTTTAATCAAACACAAGGAATAACTTGGATGGTACCAAATACTAATATCCAAGGATCAATCAATGACAATCAACAACCAAAGGTTGGATTACTCTAATTGATGATCTAACGCACAACCTGTATTATTTAAATTATAAAGATAAAACAATATAATGCGGAAACTGAAATAAGACAAACACCAGAAATTTTGTTAACGAGGAAACTGCAAATGCAGAAAAATCCTGGGACCTAGTCCAGATTGAACACACACTGTATTAAGCAGCTACAGACACTAGCCTACTTCAAGCTAACTTCGGACTGGACTGTAGTTGAACCCCAATCAGTCTCCCACTGATCCAAGTTACAGTTGTACTCCCTACACCTCTGATCCCAGCAAGATACTGCGCACTTGATTCCCTTAGCTGATCTCACTCACAACTAAGAGTTGCTACGACCCAAAATCGCAGGCTTTGACAATAAACAAATCTGTCTCACACAGACAAGTCTATAAAAGGATCAATCTGTCTCCCACAGATAAACCCTAAAGGTTTTGTTCCGTATTTTGACAATAATCAAGGTGAACAGAAACCAATTGATAATCCGGTCTTATATTCCCGAAGAACAGCCTAGAGTTATCAATCACCTCACAATAATCTTAATCGTATGGTAGCGAAACAAGATGTTGTGGAATCACAAAAAATGAGACGAAGATGTTTGTGATTACTTTTTATATCTTGCCTATCGGAGATATCAATCTCAAGCCAATCAATCTGATTGTACTCGTATGATAGAAGATGCAAGATCAGATCACACAACTACGATAAAAGTAGTATCTGTCTGGCTTCACAATCCCAATGAAGTCTTTAAGTCGTTAACTTGGTTTTAGAAGAAGAAAACCAAAGGTTAAAGGAGAAACGACTCTAGCACGCAAACTAGTATCACACGTAAGGTGTGGGGATTAGTTTTGCACAATAGTAGATGTATCCTTTGTATAGTCTTTCAAATTAGGGCTTGCAATTAGGTTACCTTGGTAACAAAGCAATCAATATCCACTATTAGATGAAAACCTGATTTAGATTCAAGCTAATATTTCCCAACCGTGAGATCGAAAACTTAGATTGTTATACACACTTGACTGCACGTTTCTAGGTTTGTTAACCATACCCAAACATATGCACTTATTGGTTCAATAATAGTTAACCAAATGGTTAGACATATGAGCATTTCATATCAACCATGTTCTTCTTCACCATAACTAGTTCAAATGACTTCAAATGAACTAGTTAGAAAGTTGTTCAATTGCAAGGAAATCTACACAAGACACAATTGAAGCAAAGATGATTTGATTCACTTGAATCGGTTCATGAACTTTTATAGCCACGGTTTGCAAACTGCATTCCTTAGTATTTTTGAGTTTAAGTTCAGAAATCATCTTTAGATATATAACCTTCTTAAGTTCGCACACTAGGTTCGCGAACTTAAGCAACCGGGCAGAGTTTACCAATACATATTTCGAGATATAGATAGGCGAGGGATATTCGGCTCGAAATACCAAATGTGTATAATCCAAGTCTATATATATAGCATACGACTTCTTGTCTCAAAGAGAAGGAGATAGAGTAGATAGACTTTTGAGTGACATATAAGTTCAAGTATTCACATACCTTTTTATCGAGAAGTTCCACCGGTTCCTTGAGTAGTTCTTCTACTTGTATGATGAATCGCCATGAAGTCCTTGAGCTCAGCTACACTTTCTATCATAGTCCGAGACTTAGCTATAATAGACTAGAAATCAAGACTTATAGTTTTGATCACTAACATTTACAAACATGCTTGAGATAACAACACATGCGAGTTCGACCGAGCAATGCTCTAACAATCTCTCCCTTTGTCAATTTTAGTGATAAAACTATCAATACGTATGGAATACAAAAAGATAAAGAAACTTTAGTAGATCATATTCCAGATGTCTAATCTTCAACATTCCTCGAAATCTTCGTCACTTCCAAGTACTCCAATGATCCCAAAGGTTGTAAGTTTAGCATCACCGTTGTTGAAGATCCGTAGATATAACAATGAGAAAACATAGTTCTCGATCATTGTTATACAGTGTCATAGTATTATTACACAACGTCAAAGTTCAATTGTATCACAACTTCAACAATAATATTATGGTGATATGTATCACTCCCCCTTAGTCAATACTCCATCTCACATGGAAACCACTCCCCCTTACACAATGATCCGAAAACCATATGTATTTGTAGTGTGAACTACATATTAATTCTCCCCTTTTTGTCAATAAAATTGGCAAAGGTACAAGAACGGGATCATAATGAAATTTCCGAAAGAGACATTTCATGACTAAAAGACAAAAATACATACTAACTAATTTAGATGCAATCATAAAGCCGAAGCTAAATGCATTCATCAAGGAGTTTAAAGATACAAGATAACCCCTCTAAAATTCCACAGCCGCACACCCCTCAAGATATGACCATTAAGCACAAGTTCAAAAGAACTCTCCCCCATTTGATGTCATTCCCGAAAGAACAACAAGAGCGACCTTAATTTCAAAAGAAAAAAAGGATTTTTATTGGACACCAAAAACCATAAGAATGATTTTTTATATCCAAAAACTCAATCAAATTAATCACAAGTAAACCCGTGATTAATTTAATCGGAATACGCAATCAAATTAAACACAAAAGTGATCAATTCAATTGATTGTGCTCAACATAAGAGAACTTATGGAGACACGAAAATACTCAACTAGATTAATTACAAGAGAACCCATAATTAATCTAATTGGAATACACAACCAAACTAATTACAAAAGTAATTAATTTAGTTGTCATTTGTTTTGCTCGACATAAGAAAACTTACGGAGCAATAACTAAATAACCAAACAAGATGATCAATTTAGTTCAATATGCTCGACATAACATATCTCACGGAACACCAACTAAGCTAATAAATCAACTTGGATGTACAGTGCTCAACATAAGATACATTACGGAGCCTCACAGTAATACATAAAATATGGATCAGGGATGATCAATATTGCGGAATACACAAGGATTATTCTATCTTCCCATCACTATTTGCATAACGATATTAATAGACATAACCCTTGAAATCAAAAGATTTTAACCTATCTTCCATCAAATAAATGACAATATAGGCTTAACTTTTGTATTTGTCAAAAGTCCATTCATTCTTTTGCTAGTACGTGAATACCGACGACGAACGACTTTACTTTTGACAAAGTATGGGACAAATATAGTTCACGGACGTAAACACCAATCCCATAACAAATTGCAATATAACAAATCATAAAGATTAATACTGCAAAAACATCATGCTCCAAATAGTTTTAGAATTTAATACCTATAAACCTAAAAAAAAAACAAGAAGATGAAAAAAATAGCTATGTGTAATCACAATCATTGCTATTCAAGGCACTAGTTATTCTTCCAACTAAACCAAAAATAAGACATACTAGGCAACAATGTATTTGAGAAATTCCTTATCATTCCCTAACTCCTTGTCGTCAACAGCCATTGGAATATAAGGTTCGTGGAGGAAGGAGTCAATACCAACAAGCCGTCTTGGCTGATGATGTCGAACCAGGGCCTTCTGAATTTCCAAAGATCTTAAAACGCAAGACTTTATTTCACTAATCTCCTTTCTTACTTCCTTCAACTCATCAAGAACATTGGAAAAATTCTGAGAGTTAGAAGGGACGGCCCCTGGCTTTCTTGTATTCCTCATTTTTCTTTTCAAGGAAGGAGTTACTGGAGATTTATCTTTTTCCTTGATTGATGGCTTGGAAATCATATTGACATCTTTTCCATCTAAAGACATGATGCTTAGAGAACAGTTATAAACAACTGGTTTTTGTGAGTGGAATTCACAATCTCATCAAGCGGTCTTAAGATATAAAAGATATCAGAGAGGAAAAAGGAATATAGGGTTCGCAACCTTTAAACAGGTTCGTGGACACCCAACTCTAAACCCTATAAAGAGTAGAATTGTCGATAATAACCCTTTATTTGATAAACGGGAAAAACAAACCTAAGAAAAAAAACTTTTCCTAAATCCTGAGCGGTACACAATCTTATCTCTTTTGATCAGGCACATGAGACAAGATTTACCAAACAACACAATTAATTTGTGCTGTGGTGAACGAAAATTTGTCCACCATTTTTCTCTAGAGAGGAATCCTCAGAATTCTGTCTATCAAAGCGATTTGACCATACCTTCTTCTCTAATGGTCTTATTTTGTCTTTGGAAACCAACTTCTTAGACGAAGATAAAATCCTACATACCTCAGCAGTCTTCTGAGCAAGTTTAATGCCAATCGATTTGCTCTTCATTGAAGTCTGTTGGCGTGCCTCACTTGATGTTTGTACTTGTAACATCTTGATAGTTCATGACCCTTTTGAGAACAAAACGAGCACGTCAGACTTGGATAGTATTCATGCATCTGTGGTGTGAAAGCAGCCAGACACATAGTAGATCCTGAAACATTACAAACAGAGTTTCCAAAGGATGGGTCAATTGATTCTTCCAGCTTGATTGGATTCTCTTCTTCACCGAAACCATTAAGGTTGATATATGTATTGCTACAATTATCAAAATCAATTTTTTCACATAGAAGACCAACACTTGATTTCCTATCTTCATCAGACTCATAGATCTCAGACATCTCATCAAGTGTTACAGCAAGACCTTTGTTCCCAGTGTATTTTCTACGATTTGGGCACTCGTTTGCAAAATGACCAAAACCTTTACACTTAAAGCACAGTGGCATATCATTGTCATCAGCCTCGTCAGCATCCTTGTTTTTAGGAGGGACGCGATTGTGAGGTTTATCTGACGACCAAGGTTTGTCTCTTGAAAACCGTTTACTTCTCTTCAATAGAAGATCCCTAAACTGTCTTGTAATCAAGGAGACTGGTTTGTCAAGATCTTGATCTGATAAATCACCCTCAGACTGATCATCCTCAGAGACATAAACACTTTTACTTTTATCAAGTAACTTAGTGTTCTTCTGTGCTTTAAAGGAAACATCCTTTCCGATTTTGGATGTATGCTCATGATCAAAGATCTTTATCTTCTAACCAATGTATTTCAGGAAAGATTATCAAGGTTATTTCCCTCAACGATGGCATGCTTCTTAGACTTGTATCTAGATGGCAGCGATCTGAGAATTTTCATCACAATGTCCTTTTCAGGAATAGTCTTACCCAATGCAAAAGATGCATTAACAATTTCAGACACTCTATGATTAAATTCATCAAATGTATCTTCATCTGCCATACGAAGGTTCTCCCAATTGGAATTAAGGTTTTGAGGCCTAGCTTCCTTTTTACTGGAGTTACCTTCAAATACGGTTTCTAAGATATCCCAAGCATCTTTAGACCTAGTGCAATTTGACACATAATGCTGAAGATTTGGGGTAATGGCATATATGATGGCATTCAAACCGTCAGAATTTTTCTTTGCAGCAAGTATCTCGGCAGGACTATATTCACCAATATTCTTGGGAACGTTTACATCTCCAACTGCCACAACGGGAGCATCATAGCCACTAACAACATATACCCATGATTGAAAATCACGCGCTTGAAGAAAAGCTCGCATAACAATTTTTCACCATAAGTAATTACAGACATCGAAGATTGGTGGTACGTTAATAGAATTAGCACCTCTGTCCATAGAGTCAGATCGCTGCAAACACAGACTTGTAAGGTCTTGAACGTGTTTGCCTGCTCTGATACCAATTAAAAAAGCGGGGGTCTAACAACACCACCCAATATTTCGCTTAGAAATATGTATGGACTAACTTCAATATACTTTGCTAGAGAATCAACTAGACAGTGAGACTCAATCTAGATTAAGGTATATCAAGGAGTTAATATCTCCCTCTTGTTTTGATTTACTCGAGCTAATAGAAATCAACGAGTCTTTAACCAAACACAGGGAATAACTTGGATGGTACCAAAGACCAATATCCAAGGATCAATCAATGACAATCAACAACCAAAGGTTGGATTACTCTAATTGATGATCTAACGCACAACCTGTATTATTTCAACTATAAAGATAAAACAATATAATGCGGAAACTGAAATAACACAGACACCAGAAATTTTGTTAACGAGGAAACCGCAAATGAATAAAAACCTCGGGACCTAGTCCAAATTGAACACACACTTTATTAAGCCGCTACAGACACTAGCCTACTCCAAGCTAACTTCGTACTGAACTGTAGTTGAACCCCAATCAGTCTCCCACTGATCCAAGGTACAGTTGTACTCCATACGCCTCTGATCCCAGCAGGATACTGCGCACTTGATTCCCTTAGCTGATCTCACTCACAACTAAGAGTTGCTACGACCCAAAATCGTAGGCTTTGACAATAAACAAATCTGTCTCACGCAGACAAGTCTATCAAAGAATCAATCTGTCTCCCACAGATAAACCCTAAAGGTTTTGTTCCATCTTTTGATAATAATCAAGGTGAACAGGAACCAATTGATAATCCGGTCTTATATTCCCGAAGAACAGCCTAGAGTTATCAATCACCTCACAACAATCTTAATCGTATGGTAGCGAAACAAGATGTTGCGGAATCACAAACAATGAGACGAAGATATTTGTGATTACTTTTTATATCTTTCCTATCGGAGATATCAATCTCAAGCCAATCAATCTGATTGTACTCGTACGATAGAAGATGCAAGATCAGATCACACAACTACGATAAAAGTAGTATCGATCTGGCTTCACAATCCCAATGAAGTCTTTAAGTCGTTAACCTGGTTTTAGAAGAAGAAAACCAAAGGTTAAATGGGAAACGACTCTAGAACGCAAACTAGTATCACATGTAAGGTGTGGGGATTAGTTTTGCACAATAATAGATGTATCATTTGTATAGTCTTTCAAATTAGGGTTTGCAATTAGGTTACCTTGGTAACAAAGCAATCAATATCCACTGTTAGATGAAAACCTGATTTAGATTCAAGCTAATATTTCTCAACCGTTAGATCGAAAACTTAGCTTATTATACACACTTGACAATGCACGTTTCTAGGTTTGTTAGCCATACCCAAACGTATGCACTTGTTGGTTCAATAACAGTTAACAAAATGGTTAGACATATGAGCATTTCATATCAACCATGTTCTTCTTCACCATAACTAGTTCAAATGACTTCAATGAACTAGTTAGAAAGTTGTTCAATTGCAAGGAAATCTCATGTACTACACAAGACACAATTGAAGCAAAGATGATTTGATTCACTTGAATCGGTTCATGAACTTTTATAGCCACGGTTTGCAAAATGCATTCCTTAGTCTTTTTAAGTTTACGTTCAGAAATCATCTTTAGATATATAACCTTCTTAAGTTCGCACACTAGGTTCGCGGACTTAAGCAACCGGGCAGAGTTTGCAAACTCCAGCAGAAAATCTCGGCAAAATACCTTCCACCGGTTTGCGGTTTGGGTTCGCGGACTGGTACTCAGAAACTAGTTTGTCAACTCCAGCAGAATTTCTCGGGATGAGAAGTTCGGCAGTTTGCAGGCTGAGTTCGCGGACTTGGCAACAAGCCATTCTTCCGGTTTCTCTTGATCAACAAAGTTCGCAAACTTTGGTTCAAGGGATAGGACTTATGCACATATGTGTTTCCACAACAATACTTATGTCCATCATTGATTATGTAATCTAAACTCTCATTCCAATCATTGAAACATTCTTAGAGGACGTTATATAGTTGTTACACCATTTCTCGTCAAAGCAATTTTAAAGATGATTGAAACATACTAGGTAAAGATAAACTTGATCGAAGCGAAAATCTTACCAACACATATTTCGAGATATAGATAGGCAAGGTATACTCGTCTTGAAATACCAAATGTGTATAATCCAAATATATATATATAGTATACGACTTCTTGTCTCAAAGAGTATGAGATAGAGTAGATAGACTTTTGAGTGACAAATAAGTTCAAGTCTTCACATACCTTTTTGTCGAGAAGTTCCACCGGTTCCTTGAGTAGTTCTTCTACTTGTATGATGAATCGCCATGAAGTCCTTGAGCTCAACTACACTTTCTATCCTAGTCTGAGACTTAGCTATAATAGACTAGAAATCAAGACTTATAGTTTTGATCACTAACATTGACAAACATGCTTGAGATAACAACGCATGCAAGTTCGACTGAGCAATGCTCTTACACCAACCTTTGGTTGTTGATTGAAATTGATTGATCCTTGAATATTGGTCTTTGGTACCGTTCAAGTTATTTCTCTTGTATTCAATCAGACTCGCAGATTTCTATTTGTTTGAGTTGGGATTGAATCGAGAAATTGAGATATAACTCTTTGATATGGTTTTTTATTAACATTGAGTCTGACTGTCTATTTGATTCTCTTAAAAGTGTATTGGAGTTTGTCCATACAGATTGCTAAGCGAAATATTGGGTGAGGTTGTTAGACCCCAGCTTTTTCAATTGGTATCAGAGCAGGAAAACATTATAAACTTGATAAGTTTGTGTTTGACTGATCACTAAAGTCTCTCATTGGGAATTTCTTTGGGAAACTTGCTCTTGGCATCTGTAACGCACGCCAGAATTCCTTAAAGATTGTTCAGAGATTATTATGGTCTAGCCGTTTGGCTCCTCATGATAATCTCATTCCATATATGATCTTGGAAAACTTAGACGATGAGAAACAATCTATAGGAACAATTAAAAGACCCTCTAAGAAAGGAAGATTGAGAAAGCGTTCTTTATGCTCAAATATATGGAATCTCACTAGATTAACTCTTAATGTTTTTGAAGTCGTGATGGATCAATTGACAAAGATCTGTTTAGAGCATTTGAAAACGTTTTTAGATTCTTAGAAAAGATTAATTCATTTAAGTATAAGAATCACTCTGATAAAAGTTCGGTACATGTAAAATCATGCAATCATGATGTACAAACTAAGCATGTTGTAAACTCAAGTGAGTTCAATGAAACGGGCTCTCATGTTGTTGATACAAGTTTAAGATATCAGGAAAATCTTTTTTCTGGTCATATGAAAAGAAAGTTAAAAAGCTCTATTAATCCTGATTATCATCATTACTATGATTATACCACTGGTACGGTTCACAAACATCAACCGAAAATGGTGCATGAGGGTCTCTCTGCACATCTTGCCACTTGGTAACTTGTCTGGCACTACCCCATTTGTATATATCTTGAGATGGGGAAAGAAACGGTTTGATTTGTTTGAACTTGGGTCAATGTTTTATTTTTTCCTCCTTAGGATGATTGTAAAATATATTTCTACTGCATCGTCATTTCACACGATTGTGTGCTTTCGCAAGTTGCATAACCTTGGTGTTCGAACACCTAAGAAATCCTACATTCCTTTTGTAGGTCGCGGTTCATGAAAGGGTCCAAGCCCATTCTTGGGTATATAAAAGAAGCGGTGCGCGTACCTTCTTCTTCCTCCCACCTTGTCTGCATTCGTGAACGTTTTTAGGGTTTTTTTTGGTTTCTCCATTAATCATTCTTGAAGGTCAAAAGGGTTTTTCAAGAAGCATATCAAGTAAGTCATATCTTCCACTAATCTCTTGATTTTTAAGATCTCATGAAGAATTTCAAGGTTTCAAAAGAAGGTTCAAAAACTTGGGTTATTCATCTTCTTTTAGCATGAACTTACCAATAGATCAAAATTTCATTAGAATTAGATTTGTCAATGATTTTTGTGGGAAGGTTTTTGAAATAATTTCTTCTAATGGGTTTATTCTAGAAAAGAAGTTGGATGTTACTAGTGGGCATAAAGAGGATTTCATTTGTTTTGAAAAATTCAATCTTGGTAACATCTTTAATGGTCATGGTGAAGGTTTTGATACTCTCACAAGAATCTTCTATGCTAACATCCATTATGTTAATCTTGATGACATGGAATTCAAAACCATGAAAAATAGAAATAGGATTCTTGTTAACAGAGAGTTAATTTCAAGGATTACCAAAATTCATTTGGGTAATTTTCGCCTCCCTAGACCATCATATGAAACCATCTCACATGGTCTTTGTGGCAAGAGTGTTGACTAGAATATGGGAAAATTTCCTACCAATAGTCTTTGTCTTCCTTTGATGTCCTTTGGAAAACTTGGTATATCTAACCTTTGTCCCTCCACGATTGAAAATTCTCGTTGGAGTCGTGAGTTTGCGGAGTTGGTCTATTTCCTTGAGTTGGGAACTCAAAGTCTTGACATTTGTGGGTTTATCATTTTTCAAATATTGTCAATGACATCTCCCAACAAGAAGTTAGGCTTTCCATGCTTGATTGAGTAAATTTGTCGCACCTTTTCCATTGCTCCGATTGGCAACTCCATTGGAACTCCCAAGCTTGTTTATCCATGTACCTTCAAACGTATGAAGGAGAATGCTTGCAAGAGACAAAGATGTGACGACCTTGATGGCCCTTGTGATACTTCCTCCATGAATCTTCTTCATCAAATTATTAAAGGTGTTGATAAGATTAGTGCCAAGGTAAGGTGTGTGCAAGAACAATTACTTGTGATTGCTACTAAGTTCCCAGAAATCAAGGATGACATGGTTAATATTCAAGCCACTCTTATGGTATCTGATGATGAAGATGATGATTAGTTTTTCATGTTTTATCGGCTTTATCTGGGCTTTAGATTCTCTTTTTGATTATTTCTAGGAAACTTATTATGAGAATTTGTTCTTGTGTTTTAAGAAGGATTACTAGGGTTTGGAATAACCATTATTGTGATTACACATAGCTATGTCCAAACGTTTTCATCTTCAATGTTTTTAGATTTATTTATTTAAATTATAAAGCTTGTTTGGAAGATGATTTTTGCAGTATTAATCTTTATGATTTCATATATTGAAACTTGTTATGGGATATGTGTGTTTGCATCCGTGAACTATGAATGTCCCATACGTGGTCAAAAGTTAAGTCCTTCATATGTCGATATGCAAGTATTAATAAAATAATGAATGAACTGTTGACAAACAAAAGATAAGCCTATTATGTCATTATGCAAGTATTGATGGAAGATAGGATGAGCTTTTGTTTACAAAAATTAAGTCTATTATATGTCATTGTGCAAATATTGATGAAGAATAGAATGAATCTTTATTTATTTCGCAGTATTGATCTTCCCTGATCCACATTTTTATGTATAAACTGTGCGGCTCCGTAAATTTTCTTATGTGAGCATTTCCAATTAAATTAATCATGGATTCTCTTGTGGTTAATTTAATTGAGATTTTTTGGATACAAATTCATATTCTTATGTGATTTGTTAATGTCCAAAGAAATCCTTCTTTTCTTGTGAAAGTAAGGCCGCTCTTGTTGTTCTTTCGGGAATGACATTTTATGGGGGAGAGTTCTTAATTGAATTTGTGCTTAATTGCCAAATATTTGTTCGGAGTACAGTTGTGGAATATTATAGGGGTTGTCTTGTATCTTCATAAACTCCTTGATGAATGCATTGAGTTTCGGATATATGATTTCATCAAAAAAAAAAGTTGATATGTACTTTCATTTGGTCATGGAGTGTCTCTATGGAAATTTCATTAGGATCCCACTAGTTTTCGAACCTTTGCCAATTTTATTGACCAAAAGAGGGAGAATTAATGTGTAGTTCATACTACAGATACATATGGTTTTCAGATCATTATGTAAGCGGGAGTGATTTTCATGTGAGATGAAGTATTGACTAAAGGGGAGTGATACATATCACCATAGTATTATTGTCGAAGTTGTGATACAAATGAACATTGATGATGTGTAATAATACTATGACACTGTGTAACAATGATTGAGAGCTTTTGTTTTCTCATTGTTATGGCTACAGATCTTCAACAACGGTGATGCTGATTTGAATATCTTTGGAATCATTGGAGTACATGAAAGTGACGAAGATTTTGAGTAATGTTGAAGAACCAAGGAGATCATGCATGTGGAAGAGAAGCTGCAAAGTTTATTTATTTTGTATTCCATATGTATTGATAGTTTTGTCACTAAAATTGGAAAAGGGGGAGACTGTTAGAGCACTGCTCGGTCGAACTCGCAAGCGTTGCTATCTCAAGCTTGTTTGTCAAGTTTAGTTGCCAAAACTATAAGTCTTGATTTCTAATCTACTTATAGCTAAGTCTCGGATTAGGATAGTAAGTGTAGTTGAGCTCTAGACTCCACGGCTTTCATCATGTAAAGACGAAGAACTACTCAAATAAATGGTGGATCTTCATTGACAAAAAGGTATGTGGAGACTTAAACTTATCAATCACTCAAAAGTTTATCTATTTTATATCCTATCTTGAGACAAAAGTCGTATTGCTATATAGACTTCGATTATACACATTTGCTATTTCGAGCCGAGTTTATCTCGCTTATCTATTTCTCGAAATATGTGTTGGTAAGCTTTCGCTTTGGCCAAGTTCGTCTGTACTCGTGACGAAAGTCATGTTGATTGTTTCAATCTCTTGAAAACCGCTTTGATGAAAAATAGTGTGTGAATAACCACTATATAACATCCTCTAAGAATGTTTCAACGAATGAAATGAGAGTTTAGAATATATAACCTTGAATGGATATAAACATTGCATGTGAACTCATACTTGTGTAAGTCCAAAATCCTTGAACCAAAGTATGTGTACTTTACTGGTTCAGGATGTTCGGAACTAAGTCCGCGTACCCGTATGCGTACTTCCGGAAGTCCACATCCGTGAATTTCTGCTGGAGTTTGTGAACTAAAAACAAGCTCAATCTGGGTACTTAAGTATTTGTACCGGTATGCGTATTTAAATGGGTTATTTTCTAAAAACGATTTATTCGTGAACCAAGACATATATAAACTAAGGAATGCAATCTTTGCAAACCGTGGATATAATGTTCATGAATCGATTCGAGTAAATCAAAATTGCTTTTTTCTTCAATTGTGTCTTATATACTTCTATGAGATCTAAGCAATTGAACAACTCTCTAACTATTTCTTTTGAGTAATTTGAACTAGTTATGGTGAAGATGAATAAGGTTGATATGAAAGTGCTCATATGGCTAACCATTGGTTAACTATTGTTGAACCAACTAGGTGTGCACGTTTAGGTACGGTTAATCAAACCTAAATGAAGTTACATTTCATTTGTGTATAACAAGCTAAGTTCGATCTAACAGTTGAAAGATATTAAGCTTGAATCTAATCAGGTTTTCATCTTGCGGTGAATATTGAATGCTTTGTTACCAAGGTAACTTATTGCAAACTTTGATTTGGAGACTATTATAGATGGGGAAAAACGAGCCGCCGGTTTTTTGGGAAAGTGAAGAGTCGAGCGTGCTGTCAAGATTCCTCAGCCGGGAAAAATGTTAATCCTCACACAGATGCACCGCTGCAAAGGGGGTGCTTAGATTCGGAAAATCAATCTGTATGACTCCGGCTTAAACCAAGACAATGGCCGTTCTAGAGTCATTTCGGTCGCAAAGAGAGAGATGGGTTTATCTGTAGGAGGGAAGCTGAGAGTTGCGTGGGATCAGTCATGATCAAGGATTTTGGGTGTGTTGAAGGTTTCTGCAATATTGCTGAACTGCTGAAGTTGAGTTCTGTTAATAAGTTTATATCGAGTTGTTGACGGATAATGATGATAATCGATGATTGATGATATTTCATCCTTATGTTGTCCACGATTTAGACTTATTTATATTGCAAGAATGATGTACCACTGATACTTGTAAGTGTGACGGTTTCCTGAGTGAAAGAGTGGGAAATGGGAGACCATGGTAAAGTCAGTTCCATGTCGTGCGGAGACTTGACTGATCGTGCACCCACTACTTTGCTAACTCCTTCAACCGTTTACACTTACGCACATTTCTTGTTGTGGATGAATCCACGTGCCGTATACCGCCAGACCAAAAAGTGATATCCCCCCATTTTTGACGTGATTGATATTTCAAGAATCGTGGAGTCTGCAAGGCAGACATGTATTAGTTGGTCAGTTGTTGACTGATTTAGACTGTGAGTCTAGCTTTGTTGAATCGAGCATAAGTGGTGAATGCTCAGCGATTCATGGATTGAACATGTAGTTCTCTGAGATGTCAATGAATTACTGACTAGAGCGCCTGAGCAAGTATTGCTCAACTCGACGAATTGCCGAATATTGAGAGTTTGTCGAGCAACTGAGCAAGTATTGCTCAATTCGACGAATTGCCGAATATCGAGAGTTTGTCGAGCAACTGAGCAAATATTGCTCAATTCGAAGAATTCGATAATTTTGGTGTGCAACTGAGCAAGTGTTGCTCAATTCAACAAAATACCGAATATTGGTAATTTGACGTGCAATTGAGCAAGTGTTGCTCAATTCGACAAACTACTGATGAATTACCGAATATTGATGGTTGGATCAATATTCGAGCAACTAAGCAAGTATTGCTCAATTCAAAGAATTATTTACTGGTGCCGTGACCCAGTAAAATATTAATCAAAAATATTGGTGAATTACCGAATATTATTAATTTGGATGTTGATTGTTGAATCAACATAATTTCAGTGTTTGGACTTGCTCAGAATGGTGATTCGTGGAGCGTTTGTTCGAAACCCTAATTTTTTATCAATCCTTCAACAATTGGTGAATTGCTGAAAGTTGGTCATGAGTGAAGAGGGACCGACCACATGGGATGATGAGCATCCATGTGATGCCCAATGCTCGAGTGAGCACGCACCAGGGTTCTCAGTTTGAGAGTTGGTGAAAGAACGATGATTAAATGCAAGTTTCATCATTTATTAAAATATTGTTGGATTCAGCATTAGGTGACAAAACCTAGGTATGAGAGATGAGGACCGACCAAGAGATCTTGGGACCGGCCCTTGGTGGTCATGGGACCAGTTGTTGGTCATTTGAAGGATTCTCCAGTTGGTTGGAGAGAGTTCGGGCCTAGTATGAGCAATTGAGCAAATTAGGTCAGAATTATGAACATGTGGGACCGGCTTTGTGAAAGTCCTAGGAATGACTCTGGTCGATCATGGAGGCATGCATGTGTTGCCGTGGTGTCCGTGTTTCCATACTGAGAGTTTCAGTATTTTCTGACGCGCGTTCGAGCAACATAGTGAATTTTCAGAAGAGTTTCATCTTGACTGAGAATTCTTGATTTTTGTTGGAATGAGCATGTATGCTCAATTCATCAATATTTTGAAAATATTAAAATAAAAGTGTTTTAATATTTAAAATTGTCGTGAGAGGCTAGCCAGTCGTGCGACTATGTTGGCTTTTGGTTTTTCGTGATTTGAGCAATATTTGAGAAAATATGGAGAAATCATGAATTTTTCTCAAACCCAGGAGTTTCATGAATTGAGAAAAATAATAATTATGCAAGATTAGGGATTGCAAGGTGTGGGACCGACCATGGCTAGGGCATGGCCGGCCGGCTAGGTTGTCCGGTCCCGCACACCTTTCCCCATTTTATTATTTTTCATGAATCCTTGAAGTTATAGAGAATCCTTGAAGTTATGGAGAATCCACGAGTTTTTGTTGAAACGGAGGAGTTTCGTGAGATTAGGGAATAATAATTATAAAAATCTAAGGATTGTGAGGTGTGGGACCGGCCACGGCTTAGGCATGTCCGACCGATTAGGTTGCCCGGTCCCGCACACCTCTCCTCATTTTATAATATTATTTCGTGAATCCACCAAGTTATGGAGAATTCACGAGTTTTGCAAAAACAAGGAAAGTTGGTAAAACCAAGGAGTTTTCGTGAGTTCACGAAATAACAAAATATAAGAAAAATAATGGGAGAGGCACGGACCGACCATGGCTAGGGCACGGCCGGCCGGCTGGTGGGCCCGGCCTTGAGCGCCTCTTATTATTTTATTAATATTTATTGTTTTCTCCTGTTTTGCGAAGGATTCCTCATTATTTCATATTTTTGGACACTCGTTCATGCATCCGGGTGCTCAGTCGTGCATCATTGTCGAGTAAACTCGCACCATTTTTGTAGGGCTTACTCAGTGATGGTCCAGATGCCCGGTTGTTGGGTATTTATTACTGATTTATGAAATTCAGTGGAGAATAATTCATGAAACTGAGTAATAAGATGAGTAGTTATTTATTATCAATCCATAAAATCAACAGCGGATTGGACTATGGATTCAGAATAATAAAATGATAATTTCATCACCATCTCATGGAATCGCAGATTTGACCATAAAATCGGAGTAATGAAATGAGCGGTGATATTACCATTCCATAGGACCGTGGTGATTCGACCATGAAATGGGAGTAATATCTATTACCATTTCATGAGATCAGCCGTGGATTCGATCATGAAATCGGAGTAATAAAATAAGTGGTAATATTACCATTTCATGAGATCAGCCGTGGATTCGACCATGAAATCGGAGTAACATCTATTACCATTTCATGAGATCAGGCGTGGATTCGATCATGAAATCGGAGTAATACATTTATCTATTACCATTTCGATCATGAAATAGGAGTAATGAGATAAGATAGATTATCTTCTAGAAATTCAATGGTGAATATGACCTAGAATTTAGTCTCTTGCGTATAGTCGGTAAATCAACGAGTGTTGCTAATGTACCGAAGACGTTTTTCCCTCTCAACATTTCATGTATGGAGGACCGCCTGAGTCTATACACGGGTCTCTCTACATAGTCAGGAACAGTGAGTATCACCGTCCTGAAGACGTTATTACTCTCAATCTTATGGAGAACCGCCCAATTGTTCTTCTATGTAGAGGCGAATTCCTCTATGTAGTCAGGGAACAGTGAGCGTCACCGGCATCCTGAAGGTGTTAAGCTCTCAATCTTATGGAGAACCGCCCAATTACGTTATTCTACATAGAGGCTATGATGAAATGCCCGGTGTCGAATGCTCCGGAGAGGCATTTCGAGCGACGTATGCATCATACTTCGTAAAACACGAATCGTCACATGGATCCCTGAAGCCGTGTCAGAAACATGCAGTATAATGATTTTACGGTTTTGACCTTTGTTGAAAATCCGCCATCTACAACTATATAAAGGAGAACTCTAGCAACTGGGAAACCTAATCCCCACACCTCATATGTGATACTTGTTGTATAAGCTAGAGTCGATTCTCCTTTAACCTTAGGTTTCTATCGAGACCCTGTAGGTTAGCGACTTAAATACTTCATTGGGATTGTGAAGCCATACCCAATTATTTTCTTTGTAGTTGTGTGATATGATCTTGTTGTTTCTATCGTATTTGAGTACAATCGTAAGATTGGCTTGAGATTAGTTTCTCTGATATGCAAGATAGAAAATTAGTCACAAACACCTTCGTCTCATCGTTTGTGATTCCACAATATCTCTTTTCGCTAATCAATTAAGATTATTATGAGGAGATTGATATTTCTAGGCTATTCTTCGGGAATATAAGTCCGGTATATCAATTGGTTCCTGTTCACCTTGATTTATCAAAAGATGGAACAAAACTCGTATGAATTTCTGTAGGAGACAAATTTATCTATTCTTGTAGACTTTTCTGTGTGATACAGATTTGTTTATTAAAGTCTTCGACTTTGGGTCGTAGCAACTCTTAGTTGTGGGTGAGATCAACTAAGGGAATCAAGTGTGTAGTATCCTGCTGGGATCAGAGACGTAAGGAGCGTAACTGTACCTTGGATCAGTGTGAGATTGATTGGGGTTCAACTACAGTCCAGACCGAAGTTAGTTTGTAGTAGGCTAGTGTCTGTAGCGGCTTAATACAGTGTGTGTTCAATTTGGACTAGGTTCAGGGGTTTTTCTGCATTTGCGGTTTCCTCGTTAACAAAAGTTTTGGTGTTTGTGTTATTTCTTTTCTGCATTATATTTTGTTATATAATTGAAATATCACAGGTTGCGCGTTGTATCGATCAATTGGTAAATCCAACCTTTGGTTGTTGATTGAAATTGATTGATCCTTAAACATTGGTCTTTGGTACCGTTCAAGTTATTTCTCTTGTATTCAATCAGACTCACAGATATCTATTTGTTTGAGTTGGGATTGAATCGAGAAATTGAGATATAACTCTTTGATATGCTTTTTATTAAGATTGAGTCTGATTGTCTAGTTGATTCTCTTAAAAGTATATTGGAGTTAGTCCATACAGATTGCTAAGCGAAATATTGGTGAGGTTGTTAGACCCCCGCTTTTTCAACAATATAAGAAAAGTATAAGTTATTTCTCTCTAACCCTGACTTCTTCACGGATATTGTGTATATAAAATCTAACCTAACTTCTTCAGAGCCTTGCTCTTTATTTATAGGCAAAGTGTTTATACATCACACTTTGCTATAGTACATCATATCTAACTTGATGAAACTTATCACGTGCTCTTTATCCGAATCCTTCTTTCTAGCACATGGGTTAAGATCCATCCTTATTTATTCGCTCTTCCTCCGACCAGTCGTGATGTTGTGGCACTGGTCGCTTGGCCATAACGATCGCTGACTTTGTCAATGATCGCCTTATTCTCTGCTCCTACTCCTGCTTGCACCTGACATGACCTAACTCTGCACGCCTTTCTTACGCATTTAATGTCTTGTCGTGTTATTCAAACTTGTCCATTGTTTGTCCATGTGCCTTCCACGTGTTGTGTTTCTGTGGTGGTGGTAGATATCTCGAGTTTTGGGAGGTAACTTTATCAATTCCTATCCGGTGCTTATCTTCATTGAATCCTCGATGTATCCACGCTTTGTGATGTCTACACGTGGCTCCTAAATATTTACTATCACTTTGCGCGCCTTTTCTTTTCATCTTCGCGAAGGGTAAGATAGGAAAAAAACTTTCCAGTTTCTTTCTTAACCGCTGACACGTTGTGACCCAGTTGGTTTTGTTACCGCCACATGTTATCCGCCTTCATGTTCAAGTGTTTTATGATTGGTTTACCGGTTGTAACTGGTTCTCATTCGTTTTAAGAATTTTTGTCCCCTTTATAAGAGATCCTCCTTGGGTTCTTCAAAGTATTTTCTTTTAGACTCTTCTTCTTCTGCGCTTGTTTTTTCACTGTGAGTTCTGTGAGATTTTATTTTCTTAGCCTT
Source organism: Papaver somniferum (assembly GCF_003573695.1). Classification (NCBI taxonomy): domain Eukaryota; kingdom Viridiplantae; phylum Streptophyta; class Magnoliopsida; order Ranunculales; family Papaveraceae; genus Papaver; species Papaver somniferum. The sequence continues at coordinate 166,392,821 of NC_039359.1, read as the reverse complement.
CAGTGTTTCTCCAATGTCTGGCCATCAAAGTGATTTGTCTTCGTACAGATATGTTTCATCGTTCCTCAGATATCTTCACCTTCTTCTACTTTGGGTTTTGTTATGTTTCTTCCTTCCTCAGATATCATCGTTTTCTTTTCTGTTTAGGGTTTAGTCCCCTGGTTGTTGTTTTTTTTAAGTTTTCAGGAGATATGCTCGGATACCTCCCGCCACGGATGTTGAATCCCAGTATCTGCAAACATCATTGAGACTCGTGACTTTCAACGGTTCAAAGTTTCTTATGCTCATCCCAAGGGCTCAAAGGGGGTCATGACACTGGATATTTCACGACAACGGTGGTCTTCCAATATGATAGTGATTTATGAGGTCAGTTGAAGGCTGGTCTCAGATTGCCTATGTATGATCCTGATGATTCTTTTCAGTATGAAGTATTAGCTCAGATAAAACCCCAGCGGGCAGTCTTTCAATATTATGGGAACTGGTGGAGGCTACTTCGCGAGGCTATTCACTGTAGTTAAGGTCGTTGGACTAGGCGTGATGATCGCCCACAATCCTATAATCCCGTGAAGGAGTTGGATGTACACTCCCGATGCTTTTCTTTAAAACTACTGCTCCCCTCAGGCGGTGCAAAAGCATAAAGGTTGGAGATTGAACATATTGCGTCTCCTCGATCCTCCTTCAATGTCCCTTTCCTCCTTTTAGATGAGGATCCACCTGCTTCATCCAACAAGAATCTTCGTAAGACTCGCGATCCATCGTGGTTCAAGTGTCCCCTAGTTGTTGAAGGTCCTACTGTCTATGCTTGGATTTCTCCCAATACTGCTGACCGAGGTGTTGCTGCTATTCATAGTCATTTACCCGACTATCATGCTTTGGAGTTGGTGTGGATCGAGAATCCAAAAGGTTTGCGTCCTTTACACTTGATTACCGATGAAGAAGAAGTTGATAATGATGAAGAAGATTGTGAGCACACAAACCACGAGGTGGTCCGAACGCTCACAATCAATCATTATCATCTAAAGAGATTGTGATGATGATATCCTGGTGTTGATTCATTGACTCAAAACCTTCGGGTTTATCATGGCCTCATCTAACAACTCCATGCGAGGCGTTTGCGCATAGGATATAAGTATTAAGGAAAACAAAACATATAAGTAAACATCCATGGAGCTAAATAAATGTAAAGTGCTGAAATGTAAATAAGACCAAGGTTTACGTGGTTCAGCACTAAGACCTACATCCACGGGGTTTGTTGTTTTACTATGTTCTTCACGGTTACACGAATAGTCGAATGACTTTTGGGTTTACATGTTTCTCTCTTCTAAGTGATTAACTTACCCTTACAATCTCTCTCTCTCTCTCTCTCTCTCTCTCTCTCTCTCTCTCTCTCTCTCTCTCTCCTTCTCTTCCTGATTTTTCCGATCCCCTTTCCTCTTGGTGGAGATGGGGTATTTATAAGGTTAGAATGTGGGACCCATCTCTGAAGACCGTTGGAACCTTATCTTCTTGTGTCCTTGCGTCCATCACGCGGAGGTCTGCGTTTGCCCCTTGATCCCGCAGAGGCATCCTCGCTCGTTCCACAGGTTGGTCGACACGTACACTGCTCAGAGTGTTTAATGCGGGTAGTTGAGGGGTCTGCTCGTGTCAGACAAGTGTCTTCTGCCTCTGTCAGTTCGTGTCAGCTAACTTTCTCCCCACCGTTGATCTTAGCTTCTCTTTTGGGGATGAGATAAAGTAACTCCTCGGGGTTTATTTGGTGTTTCGTGACGCATCATGTTTTGATGTTTTGGCCTGCATGCTTTCCACGTATCTTTTTATATACACGTGTCTGATAGTGAGATATATGTGTACACAATTTGCCCTTTTTCTTCGGGCTTGAATGACTAATGGGTGCCTTGAAGAAAAACTATCGTCGCATATTCTTCTCACTCCTAATAACTTCTCCTAGATACTTGGGCACGTCTTTAAGGGTTTTCCATTTGAAACTGTTGCTAGCGAGACGATGGAGTATGGCGAGCGGTTAAAGGATTTAATCATTATCCACAGAGAATTGAATTGTAAGGATTTCTTTACTTTTCTATTTGATTTTACTCGTTCATCATTTGATCGAGGGAAGGGGATTAAGCTCAGTTTAGGGAATTCTTATTTTGTTAAATGTTATTCTGAGTCTGGGTCTAAAGTCGACGTGGGTTTGAAAATTTTGGATGAATACTATAAGGAACTTGTTCAAGAGTTGATTCACAAACATGGTTACTGGTCAGATTCGATCTATAGTGATCCAATTGCTTGTATGTTTGCTAAAGGATGAATTTCTAGCACTGCTTGGCAGGTGTTTGGTAAAATGCTTCAAATGGATGTTGTGAATTTTAAGAGCAAAATAGTTATTAGTCATCAGTTGTTTAGTAAGAAATCGTCTTACCCTGGTTTTAACTTTACTGGTAAAGTAATTGATCGTGGGAAAATATTTGCACTCATTAAAAGACATGGGTACCAGCTAAAACTTCAGTTCATATGTTCAATTGTGTTTGTGTTATTCAAGGATGGTCTCAGTGATCATGGGGTTAATACAAGTGCAAAACTATCACAGAGAGGTAGTATAATTAGAATTACTATTATGCTTCTGTACCTGAGAATAGCTGCAAGTGAGAAGACTCGTGGTGCAAATGTTAATATGTTGCATATTCAACTTGGTTTATTTGCTGCTACAAGGGTCCTTTATGATGAATGTTCACGAAGGTTGTTTGATCGTGGTAAAGAATTTGATGTACTTAGAAGTGGGTATTCGGTATATGAGCTAACTATGGAACTTGGGTTATGTGTTGATTTCTTAGTCAAGTATCTGAATGTGTTTTTGTTTGCTAAAAGTGGTGATTGTCGTGATGCTAGCAAGCTTAATTATCAAAGGCCGCAACAAGGCAGTTTTATCTGGACTGTTTTGAATTGTTCGATCCTTCAAGTGACAAGGGTACATGAGTACAGAAGTGCACCAGAAAGGTTCGGTCAAGTGCTTGTTGAGGATGACAGTATTTCTACACAAATAGCAGAGGCTTGTAAAGAGTTTATGGGGAAGAAAATACTCTCAGCCAACAATACTATGCTAATAGTGAAGATGTTAAACTTTGTTCAGTTGGATCTCTGGGATTTTCTATCAGATATTGAACTATCCTTACTTTGGAGACTTGCAAATGGATTACCTACTGGTATTAAGCTCCTCAATGTTTGTTCAATGAAGACTAATATCAACACTGGAGAGAAAAGTGATTTATCGAAGAGTATTGTGTAGAGTTCAGGTAGCACAATATATTTGCAGGTGATTAATTCAAAAGGTGCAAAGAGTGTTCCAGTAAGTCGTTTGATGAATCTTCGCAGAGTGATATTCTCTGTACTGTATCATTACTTCAAGTGACAACTGAAAAGGAACTTGGACGGGCTCCACCATTTCTCGATCAAATTCCTGGTAGCCCTAGATGGGGTTTTCAAGGAGTGAAGGGTGTTGTGTTCATGGGAAAGTGGATGTATGAAGAATCTGAATTCACATCTTACTTACATTGCATCTTGTTGTTGCCTGCCACTCACGAAGGTTCGTTAAATCAATTTATTAAGCACTTCTATAATTCCTATACGTACCATTACTCTTCGGGCTCTTGGATTGCTGGGTATGGAAGTTGGTTAACCTTAGGATGTACAAATCATAAAAAGGAGTCGTGTAACTCAAATTCTGCTCGTAGTATGGATAATATCTGTATTGACCTGTACCTAACAGTGGGTAGATGGACAAATTACAAGCTAAGATTGTGTTTAGGGACAGTAGTAGGTACTATTATTCTTGTTACTGTTCAGAAACACCTTACTTATAACAGTCAAGTGATAGCCTTGTGGTTTCTAGACACGATGCGTTGTAGAAGAGTGGAATCTTGCAAAGATATTGTGGGAACCATGAAGATGTTTTTACAGCTCAACGACTGTGAAGTTTTGGGTCGCATTCTTGGCAGGTTGATTATGGTGGTAAATGGAATGAGATGGACAATATATTAAAGACTCAGTTAGAGGCTATTACGCGCATTTCAGGTTATGGCCATAACAACGGGAAAATGTCAGCTTCTATAGTGATGTCGGTGAAGGGATATCAGCTTGTACTTCAGGTTTGTCTGCAGATTCTTTTTGCCCCTTTGTACGGTGCGACTTACTATATCCTGGGTGCACATGATTGTACCAAGCACATCTTGAAATTACGTCTATCAAGAGCTGGTGGTGGAGAAGTTCAGCCCTTGTGGGCCTGGGAAATAACTGAAATCTGGATAGAAAGTGCAAGTGTTATTCTAGATTATCAAGTTGTGCTCTCTACAGTTACTGGGATTTTAAAAACTGAATAAATTGGCAGTTTACTGATTGATATTACAGTAGAAATCATGTCCGAGGATGGAGCTTGTAGTTCACACGACAATCACCAATGGTCTCAAGGCTTGGTCTTAAGTCTGTCAAGGTCGAGAAGCCGGTACATTACTGAGATTTCCCTTATCCAAGCTGAATTCAAGACATCCTCAGTGTCCTTCTTGTTAGGATTATAGTTCTCGTACCTTATTGTGTACAAGGAGCGGCGAGAACCGAGTTCTCCCAACAGAAATCAATGTTCTGGGCTTGGCTTTCTAATGTTCTGGGCCCTACAAGGAAAACTAGTGGTCATTGTTTCATTATCTCCTAGTGGGCGCTACTGGGAATGTCATGTACTTGTTGTGGTTAAGGGTGTTACAACTCAGTTCTCATCCTTGAGGACAAGGATGTTTTGGAGGAGTGGGTATTTGTCGTGTACCCAGGCTAGGACATATGTGGTAGTTTATTATTATTTTGGGGGTAGTTCAGGTACTCATAGTTGAGAGTAATAAGCAGGATATATTATCCAGACGAGTTGTATTTTGTGGGAGAGCGAATAATAATGTAAAACTATCTTCTTCTCTAATTGCTTCTGCAACTTATCTGTGTAACAATGTCTTCTTCTTCTTATTTCCCTAATTCATCTAATTCTTGTCCTAATCCTCTATTTCCCTCTATCTATCCAAAATCATCTCTATCCTTAGAGACTCAAACTGTTCCTGATAATCCAATTTGTAGTGATTCCACTACATGCTATATTGAAAACATAACATGCGAAGATGTATATATTGTATATAACGCTTATCTTTTGAACTTCGTAGATATGACATCGACATAATGTTTTATATAATTTTATGATTATGTGTATGGGTTTATGGTGAAGATTTCATCCAAGGAAACAATGTTTTACATTTTTTTAAAGGAAGTAAGTTCGTGAACCTGTTTCGTGAATCAAAAGGGAAATCAATAGTTATATTGGTCCGGCTATTCATTGCATATTCTTTGGATGACCAATATATGTGAGTTGGTAGAACCGATCTTAACTCGGGTTATGTATCTTTATATAACCGATCACAATACCTAGACTTATGATTTGGTATGACAGTTTCTAGTAATTAGTTTGTAACCGATCCCAAGTAATTGTTAGAGCACTGCTCGGTCGAACTCGCAAGCGTTGCTATCTCAAGCTTGTTTGTCAAGTTTAGCTGTCAAAACTATAAGTCTTGATTTCTAGTCTACATATAGTTATGTCTCGGATTATGGTAGAATGTGTAGTTGAGCTTTAGACTTCATGGCGTTCATCGATTGAAGACGAAGATCTACTAAGGGGAGCTTGGAGAAACTTCATCAACAAAAGGTATGTGGATACTTAAACTCATCTATCACTCAGAAGTGCATTCTATTCTATCTCCTATTGAGGCTAAGTCGTATAGCTATATAGACTTTAATATTATACACATTTGATATTTCGAGCTAAGTTTAAATCACTTATATCTTTCTCGAAATATGTATTGGAAAGATTTTTGCTTTAACTACGTTCATCATTATTCTTGGCGAGCTTAGTTGGAAACAATTTTTTTGTTGGACTCGGAATGTTTCGTATTGATCATTCGATCACTTGAAAATTACTTATAACCTAATAGTTTGTGTGAGACAGCTATCGTCTTCTAAGGATATTTCAATGAATGAAATAGGAGTTTAGAACAATTGATCATTGTCTAGATATAACACAGTATGCATACCCGCATACAAACTGTTGTAAGAATAATTCGAGTCCGGGAACCAAGTATGCATACCCGTATGCGAAAGGTTTTAACTGTCAAAGTTCGGGAACTAAGTTTGCATACCCGTTTGTAAACTGTTTCACCTAAATGCGGTCTGGAACGACAGTATGCGTACCCGTTTGCGAACTGTCGGAAAAGATCAAAGTCCAGAACTTAAATTTGCGTACCCGTTTGCAAACTTATGTGGTTAAGTTCTAAAATCGGTTAAGTATGATTTCATACTCATGAACAAGTATATTTATAAATTAAGGAATGCAATCGTTGCAAACTGTAGCGAAAATGTTCATGAACTGATTCTTTTGAATGAATTCGATTTTGCTTCAATTCTGTTGTATACTTCTATGAGAATATAAACAGTTGAACATCTCTATGAGTAACACAAGTATATTCATTTAATTATCATTTGATCTAGAAGTGTTAATATGAATGTGGTTAATACAAAAGTGTTCATATGGATAACTTCGGTTAAATGTTATTGAGCCAACTCAATATACACGTTTAGGTACGGTTACCCATATCTAAATGAATGTATATTTCATTTGTGTATAACAATCTAAGACCATCTAACGGTGGAGAGATATTGCTTTGGTTTTAAGTAAACTTTACTTGAATCTTAAATCAGGATTTCATCTAATGGTGAATATTGATTGCTTTATTTCAAAGCTATCAAACCCTGATTTGAAGACTATATAAGGGAGAACTCTAGCAACTGGAAAACCTAATCCCCATACCTCTTGTGTGATACTATTTGCGACTTGAGTCGATTCTCCTTTAACCTAGGTTTTTCCTAAAACCATTATAGGTTATGAAAAGATGAGTGTACCCAAATATACCTCAATTTAAAACTTTTTCACCTATAAGTCCTTTCTCCAAAAGTGATTGTCTATGGACTGAGTTGAGACAATAAAACTAATCCGTTCACACTTCGTGTGATCGTCTATGGATACGAGATCGAGACAATACAAAAACGAAGTATGTTTACTTGATAAGAGGTTCGGAATTAACCAAACACAATAGCATTACTATCAAGTAAATATGAATTAACGTTTGTGTATCTTACTTCTAATTATAATAAAAACAATTATAATTTCGGAAATAGAAAAGTAAAAGACACAACAAGATTTTGTTAACGAGGAAACTGCAAATGCAGAAAAATCCCGGGACCTTGTCCAGAATTGAATACTCTCAGGATTAAGCCGCTATACAAAATCAAACCAACTTCGTATAGTTGAGACCAAGCAACTAAACCTATAGTTCACCTAGTTCCGTATGTATTCCCACACTTCCAACTTATAAATAAGTCACGTACTTGGAACAATTCCTTTGGTTCGTATTCCAAACAGTAAAGGAACAACAAATCTGTTTGGTATCAACTATTTTCAAGCAAGTGATGTGAGTTCAACAAAAGGCTCTTCCATTTATCCCAATAAACTCCTTTGTCAGGTCCTTAGATCTATCTACTAACAATTACCGAAGTAATCGTCTAGATTCTGCAATCAATACCTTGAATCACAAAGAAATATATTGATGCCAATCTACTCAACTAATCAATCCAATCTACCACAAGGATAAAATGATTATAGTTGGATCCTCTTTTACCGAAACAAGTATTATGCACACCAAAGATTATGAACCCAAATCAGAAATCTTCAAAGTCTTATTTGTCTTCAAATCTTCTTAGATCTTCAATAAACACCTGCACACAATCAACTTGAATCTTTTATGATCAATTACGCACAGAACGTAGTCTGTTAACAATGGATTATCACAAGACGTCTTTAGATTTACAAACAGTCTAAAGATCCATGTCGAAGCTTCAATCTATTTTGAGTGAATTTTATATCAGAAGAGAAGATTCTCAAGCATAAACAAACTAGGTGAAATCAAAGTTCAACCACCGTTAGTCAATCAAATCAATCGAAAACTAATAATAAACCGCAATTATCTAGTTTCCCATCAACGGTACTAATAGAGCTTCTCAATCCCAAAGAAGTCTTTAAACTAAGCGTCCGTAAGAGATTTCGCCTAATTATGTTACTTTCCTCTCCGAATAGGCGGCTTCACCAGTAACAACATAACTAGGTAGTTTTGCTGGCTTTGAGGATTAGTTTGCTAGAAATGCAAACTTTGGTATTTATAGACCAAGGAAGTTTGGACACCAAGGAATTTTCAAAACCGAAAATATTCTCAAGATATGCAATATATTCCAGATTCGGTTTCCATAATTCCTGGAAATGCTTTTTCCAAACATTGACCAAAAATCTCTTAGAAAATCTCCAATTAGTAAATGCACATTACCAATTTTCATTTTCCAAAAATAAAATTAAAAACCTTTGAAAAGGCGAGGTACCCAAATATACCTCAAGCTAAAACTTTTCCTACCTATAAGTCCTATCTCCGAAAGTGATTGTCTATGGACTGAGTCGAGAAAATATAACTAATTGATTCACACTTCGTGTGATCGTCTATGTATACGAGATCGAGACAATACAACAACGAAGTATGTTTACTTGATACAGAGGTTCGGACTTAACCAAGCACAATAGGATTGCTTATCAAGTAAATAAGAATTAATGTTTGTGTAATTTACTTTAATTATAATAAAACAAGTATAATGCGGAATATAAAAGTAAATGACACAACAAGATTTTGTTAACGAGGAAGCCGCAAATGCAGAAAAACCCCGGGACCTAGTCCATAATTGAATACTCTTAGGATTAAGCTTCTACACAAAATTACATTAACTTCGTATAGTTGAGACCAAGTAACTAACCCTATAGTTCACCTAGTTCCTTCTGTATTCCCACGCCTCCAACTTATAAATAAGTCACTTACTTGGAACAATTCCTTTGGTTCGTATTCCAAAAAGTAAAGGAACAACAAATTTCTTTGGTATCAACTCTATTCAACCAAGTGATATGAGTCGGACAAAGGCTCTTTTGTTTATCTCAACATAAAATCCTTCGTCAGGTCCTTAGATCTATCTTATGTTCAATCACCCAAAGGTAATCTATTAAGATTAAGCCAACAACACCTTTAATCCGAAGAACCGTGTTGATGCCAATCTACTCAATTAATCAATCCAGTCTACCACAAGGATAAACCGATTATCAGTTGGATCTTCTTTTACCGAAACAAGTATTGTGCATGCCAAAGATTATAAAACCCAAGTCAGATCTTCAATATCTTCTTTGTCTTCAAATCTTCTTAAATCTTCAATAAAAACCTGCACACAATCACTTGAATCTCTTGTGATCAATCACGCACATAACGGAGTCTGTTAACAATGGATTATCACAAGATCGTCTTTAGAACTAACAACAGTCTAAAGATCCATGTCGAAACTCTGAACTAGTTTGAGTGAATCTTATATCAGAAGAGAAGATTCTCAAGAATAAAAAACTAGGTCAATCAGATTTCAACCACCGTTAGTCAATCAAATCAATCGAAAACAAAAGATAAACCGCAATTATCTAGTTTCCCACCCACGGGTTCCGCTAGAGCTTCTCAATCCCAAAGAAGACTTTAAACTGAGCGGTCGTAAGATATTTCGCCTAGTTAGATTACTCTCCTCTCCGAATAGGCGGCTACACCAGTAACAACAACAAAAGAGTAAATCTGTTGTTATGAAGGATTAGTTTGCTAGAAAGGAAAACTTCGAGTATTTATATACAAGGAAGTTTGGACACCAAGGAATTTCCGAAACCGAAAATATTCTCAAGATATTCATAAAAGCACAGATTCGGTTTTCATAATTCCTGGAAATGCTCTGTCTAAAAATAACGATAGAAATCTCTCGGAAAATCTAATTAGTAAATGCACATTAATAATTATGTAACTTCCCTACAAAATGAAATTAATAACCTTAATTAAAAGATTCTTAACTTACTTATGTTTCGATCCTGGGATTCTCTTCCCTTAGCCGTTAAGGAATATCTTTGAACAATTAAAGAAATAAACATTCACAATACGTGTTCAAAGTTTGTCGACATCTTAACTTTGTAAGTTCTCTTTCACACTTACAACCTTGAAACTGATTTTCCATACTTCCAAACAAGTTTAGAATTGGTTCATATGACTTTCAAGAACTATGTGATTGATCAAACCAATATTCAATCACAATCATGGGTTTACGGTTCTACCAAAACAAGTTTCAGTTCTACCTCCATGTGAGTATTGTGCATCGTAACACTATCTTTCCAAAAATTCGGTTGACTAGTTACTAGGATCGGTTCCCTACATATATATGTGTTGCACATGTCCATAGGATCGGTTCCCCTTTGCTTAAAAACGTGTTGCACATGTCCATGGGATCGGTTCCCCTTTCTGTTATAAACCTTGTTGCACCCCATACAAGGATCGGTTCCCTTTGATGTACTGCACCCATTACAAGGATCGGTTCCCCCTTTCCTTTTAATTGGTCATACATATAAAATCCGATCATACCACAGGTGATTACTTAAGATAGGTTTTACTAATAAAAGTTATACCAATACATAAGTCAGGCCTTTGTGAATACTTTTACCAAGAACACAACAAGTTGTGAGCGGTTATACTCTATCACACATATTGGTTGTTCATAAGATATGCAATGAATAACAAAACCAATAACACCTGGAAATTTCCTTTTCGGTTCACAAACAAGTTTATGAACTTACTTCCTTAGAACACATGTAAACATTGTTCCCTAGGATGAAATCCTCACCTCATACCCATACATAATCACAATATCATTCTAATGATTATGGTGATGTCTTATCTATAAAGTTTAATGGTTAAGCAATAAACCTCGTATTGTATTCCTTAAGACTATGTCTATCTAGAGTTCAAATATGCTTCGCAGTTATGTTTTCAATATGCACGACTTGAAAGATACGTTAGGGAATGAAACAGTTCAAGTCAAATATCACTAACCTCAAGTGGAAGGATGATTGTTGTCGTTGTAGCTCCTTTCTTCTTCAAGACTTCGCAATACTTGTAATGTCTCATATCCTAATACTTTCAAGCTAACCTATACGAAGTTGACTCTAGTACATAATCAAGCGACTCTTAACATGAATTTTGATTCACTAAAATATGACAACCAAACTTGACATACCAACGCTTGGTGGGTTCAACCGAGCAATGCTCTAACAACCTTAATTAAAAAAATTCTCAACTCATTTTTCGATCCGGGATTTTTTCTTTAGCTATTAAGGAATATCTTTGAACAATAAAAGATAAGCGTTACAACACATGTTCAAAGTATGTCGACATCTTTAGTTTGTAAGTCCTCTTTCATACTTACAATTTTGGAACCGATTTGCCACACTTCCAAAGAAGTTTATAATTGGTTCATCTGACTTTCAAGAACTATGTGATTGATTAAGAACACTCAATCACAAATCATGGGTTTCACGGTTATACCAAAACGAGTTTCGGTTCTACCTCCATGTGGGTACTGTGCATAGTCACACTAGCTTTCCAAAAATTCGTTTGACTAGGTACTAGGATAGGTTACCCACATACTTATGGTAACTACTTGTATTTGCTGCAAATGTCCCTAGGATCGGTTCCCCTTTCACTAAAAACTTGTTGCACATGTTCATAGGATCGGTTCCCCCATCTACTGAAAACGTGTTGCACCTCTTACAAGGATCGATTCTCCTCTTATGATCGGTTGCACCTCTTCATAGGATCGGTTCCCCTTTGCCTAGAGTTGGTCATACCAATAACACTAAATCGATCATACCATCTCAGGTGATTACTTAAGATCGGTTTCACTAATAAAAGTCATACCAATACAAAAGTTAGGCCTTGTGAAAAGTTTTACCAAGAACATAAACAAGTCATGAGAGGTTATACTAATCACACATATTGGTAATTCAAAAGATATGCAATGAATAACAATACCAATAATCCTAGCAATTTCCCTTTCGATTCACGAAACAAGTTCATGAATTTACTTCCTTTAAACTAATGTAAAACATTGTTTCCTAGGATGAAATCTTCACCTCATACCCATACATAACAAAAATTAAGGAAAATAATGGGAGAGGCACGGACCGACCATGGCTAGGGCACGGCCGGCGGGCCGGCTGGTGGGACCGGCCCTGGTCGTCTCTTATTATTTTATTACCTGTTTTGCGAAGGATTCCTCATTATTTCATATTTTTGGACACTCGTTCGTGCATCATTGTCGAGTACACTCTCACCATTTTTGTGGGGCTTACTCAGTGATGGTCTAGATGCCCGGTTGTTGAGTATGTATTACTAGTCTATGAATTCAGTGGAGAATAATCCATGAAACTGAGTAATAAAAATGAATAGTTGTTCATTATTAATTCGCAGGATCAGCTGTGGATTCGACTACGAATTCAGAATAATAAAACAAGCATTACCATCCTATGGGATCATGGATTCGACCATAGAATCGGAGTAATTAATATTATCTATTACCATTTCATGAGATTAGTGGATTCGATCATGAAATCGGAGTAATGAGATAGCACAGTTGTTTTATTGCCATTCTATGAGATCAAGTCGTGGATTCGACCATGGAATAGGAGCAATTGTTATTGCCATTCCATGGGATCAGGCCGTGGATTCGACCATGGAATATGGGCAATTGTTATTACCATTCCATGGGATCAGGCCGTGGGTTCGACCATGGAATAGGAGCAATAATAGATTATTCTGGGAATTCAGTAGTGAATGTCACGACAGGATTAATCTATTGCAGAAAAGATATTAGCCATTTAAAGCGTCACATCTATTCTGAATGGTGCATAGTCAGGGAGTCACGATGTTGTTTACGACATGAAGGCGTTAGTGTTCTCAATCTACGGAGAACCGCCTGAATCTATGATAGTCTCTCCACATAATCAGGGAACGGTGAGTGTCACCGACATCCTAAAAGCGTCCGCCGCCCAACTATTCTTCTATGTGGAGGTGGGTATCTCTCCTACAGTCAGGGAACAGTGAGTATCACCGACGTTCTGAAGGCGTTAAGCTCTCAATTTAAGGAGAACCGCCCAAATACTTTATTCTGCATAGAAGTCACGACGAAATGCCAGGGTTCGAACGCTCAGCTGGTGGAGGATTTTTGAAAACATATTCATCATGGCTTCGTAAAATATGAATCGTCGCATGCCTGAAAGCCGTGTCAAATACATGCCTCATGATTTTACGGTTTTTGTCCTTTGTTGAAAATCCACCATCTACATTAAGTCCCCTGCTTAGTGAGGAACAGTTATGTTCCGCAGTAAGCATTAAATGGTGATTTTCAGTCGACGAGATCAGTGGTTGAACTCGGTCTACAAAGGTATCGTCAGAATCCTCGATTTGCTCCAATGGTGTCATGTACGAGCAAATGTTTGGGGTGAGGACCCTGATGGTATGATAGAGTGTGATTCCGTGAGCACGGAGATGAAGCATCACTGATTCGGTCTGTTGAAAGTCCATTTTTGGTCAGTTTAGCGTCTATGGGCTCGGCTAAAAAAAGGAAATCCTTGTTTTAGGAACAAATGTTCGTTCGTTAGTTTAAGAAATAAATAAAATAGACCTGAGTCTAATGATATAAAATTTTGTCTATGAGCTTTCATGAAAATTTTTATTTTTGAAAATATGCTCTTGTTTCAAAGACGGATGCTCGCACAAGGGATCAAAATATATATTTTCAAATTTATGTGAGTTTCACGTTAAAAATATTTTCTGTAAAATCAATGTTTTGATTTTGAACAACTGTTGAAAGTAGAGAATCATACATGGTGAAATAATGTCTGAGTTTTCACAATTATAGAATTGACGTTTGTCCAATTTTGGAAAATCAGTGGATGTTCACACAGTAAAATTTACGTGGGTTGTTCACGGTTTTATGAAAATCAATTTATGATTTTTGAGAAATTGCTAAAAGCAAACAATTGTATATGTGATGAAATAATGTATGTATGAGTTTGGTGATTTTATAGTGTATGCACACATGTAGGAAATCAACGAATGTTCACATGAAAGGTTTTGTGAACTATTCATAGTTTTGTGAAAAGTCAGTGTTGACTCTAGAATGATAAGTTTTGCTCGTCTTCGCAGGTTTGAAGGAGTGAGCAAGTTTTCGAAGTTTCTTGTCATCACTAAAGTCTAGTGAAATCGTAAAATAGGTAAGAGTTGGGGATTACCATTTTTTCAGACGCTGATGTGAGCATCTCTATTCCATGATTCATTGTTTTGTTGAATCATGCGCTTTGTATGAATGATGCGCTGAATGTTATGCATCTGTCACATCCACTTTGCAAGAATGACTGACTCCCATGATGACACTTTCAAAGATGACGTTTCCAGGGATGACATCTCTACGGATGAAACTTTAAGAAATGGTACTCCTGGGACCTCTGAGTGATGGTGAGAGATCCTTCATACTGAGTAGTACTTCTGGTTATTTTATTAGCTTTACCGCAATATGATCGTATAGTGAAATCCCGGATCAATGTAGACTCTACGGAAATGGAAGAAAGTCTACGGGAGCGGAGAACCCAGAAGTAAGGATTACAAGAGGTTAGAAAATGACGTGCAGTCCCCATCCGTTTCTTTGGTGAGTTGTTAGCGCTCCTTGTGTCATGAATTTGACTGTGCAATTAGGATCACGAGACCAAGGTTTGTTATTTATTTTCAGACTTTTGCTTCATCGACTGACGGTCTTCAACTTGTTCCCGGGCAAAATTCAGGAATCCATCACTGATGAAGAAGTCGATGTAAGTATCTTTTTTGTGCGCATCTCCTTGAATGAAATAATAATAATTGTTGTTGATGAATCCAGGATGAAATCATTGTAGATAAGAATCATGTTGATGAAGCGTGTTCTTCTTTGGGACATGGGAATATGGAGAATTCCCGAAATCCCGAACCGAATGGAGATAACGGCGTTGCCAATGGAGATCCCGGTATTGCCGAGCCTTCTAATGATTTAGAGACTCCCTTAGTAAGTATATCTCCTGTAATTTCTTCATAGAAGTATGAAATTGTTGATTTGTATATGAATGAATGAGAATCGATGTAAATTTATGGATAACTTTGCCGAAATACATCACCAGAAAATTTCAGACTTCAGATTTTACTAGAAACGATGTAGAATCCTCGTCCGAAGTCGTATTTTCTCGGTTTGTGTACGTATCTTCAAGCCCGGGAAATTTTCAAGCTTTATCAAAGAAGAATTTTGAATTTTGAGCATTTTCAGGGCCTCAAAAGACGAAATAATGAACTTCCAGGAGACCTTCAGAACTTTTCCAGGTTGCATGTTGTCCGATGTTTTGGCCACATCTGTTATATCGTTCATCTGATTGCTATGAAATTTTGATATGTTGTAGACAACATCCATATGAAGAGAATGGTATATGACGCAACCTTAAATTCCTTACCAATTGCTCCCATCTCGTCGTTTAATATAGGGCAGTGTAGAAACTCTTCAGATGAGCTTGTCTGAAAAACGTGTTTCATGGCTTCTACACTATTTGCTCATGTTTTAGATGCATAGTAAAGAACTTACATGATGTTAGTTCACGTACATGCTGGATTTTATGGTTGTGTTGGGTTTCCACGCTTGAATCATTCTAATCCCATGTAATCTTCACATTAGGTACCAAATGCTGAAGTTAGGAATAATGGATCCAACAATGATGACTTGAGCAAACATGGAGCCATTGATAATGAGACCTCCATCCATGTACCTCAAGATCATGTAACACTTGTTGTTGATGTCGTGGAGGTGACTGAAACTCCAATTGTGCGTGAGATGGTGGAACCCGAATCGAGAGTGGAAGAAGCTGCTCCAACCGAAGTTGTTCCTGTGATTGCTGACGATGTTCCAGCGAATGAGAACCGAATAATAGTGCATGAGTATCCCAACACAGGGACTGATTTTACTCCTACATTTGGTGAGATACTCCCATATCACAGGTTTCTTGGTGGATTTAGCGTTCCCATTGGATATGTTGTTATGTACAAGAAACCGTGGAAGATGTATGGGCACATCGTTGTTACCAAGGATCTGGAGCATAGCTATTTCTTGACGATGCAAGTAGAAGTCATCTTGCGTGTTATAAATGATATCCGTACGTATCACAGCTAGAAATACTGTCACCCGGGATGTACTCTTTGATTCGGAGTACAACTTGAAGAAAGCTGAAGAACTTGGCTTCAATCTGAAGTGGCTTCGTCAAAAGATTGATGCTATCAGGAAAGCAGTTGAAGGTGACACTCCTTTCACCACCAGTGATGCCATGTTGAAGAAGATGGATGAAGCTTCTGAGCTGACCAAGAAGCTGGAGGCGGAGAAAGCTGCTTTGCAAGTCTTGGAGGATGCAGAAAAGCAGAAATCTTATTTTGCTGACTTTCTTAAGTTTTCTTTCCATGATATCTTGAACCTTGGACTTCTGAGAGATGCGAGGTTTTATTTTGGTTTTGATTTCTTGATTGGTTTTGGATTGTGAAATCGATCGTCTTGACCAGTGGACCGTCAGTCCGCAGTATTTTGTTAAGTCTCTCCCTTTCGTTTTTCCTTCTTCTGGTGAGACCTAGATAGAGGACCCAGGTAGAAAAATTGATGTAAAGACCTAGGTGGTCGAAGTTGGAGGTACCTTGATGAAGGATTTAGTGGAAGGACCTGGTGGACATCGATCGACTGTGGAGGTTATGAATCCCGTCTAAGAATTGTTGCTTTCATGTTGTATGCTCTGGAAGCTGTAGGAACCTCATACGACGTCGGAATTCGATGCTTGACCCCAACTTTTGAAGCTAAGAGACTTAGTTATCACATGAGAAAAGAATCATTCAATTTGGAGTTGCAGAGGTCATCCAACTAAGCGTGCACATTTGTAATTTGTAATCCCGTACAAATTTTTCAGATGTCGTAGACCTGACGGTAAAGGCCATATCTTTCAGCTCGTATGCCCGATTGATGCACCCTTTTGGTATGTTGTAGAAGAAACATAGACGAACATATTTTGTTGAGGAAGTATTGTCCCATTCTTCACTCATTGGTACGTTTTTGTAAACCCATGGCCTGGAGCATGTCGTATCTCACTTGTAGAGGCAATGAGAACATCTTGTAGAAGATTTTGGTTTTGTGCCCGTCTGCTGGGAAAGCATTGGGAAGACGTTCATGTTAGCATGTTTTCATGTTTAAACATCTTGATATGAATCATTAGGGCTTGAAGAAGTATGATCCATAGAGAATGGATTGTTGATGAAGCCGGATGTTGCGCCCGAGAGTGATATTGAGATTATAACTGGAAGTTCTCCATAAATTCTTGTTGATGCTGAGACCATGAATAGAGTTCCTACACATGCTGATGCCGATACTATGATTGGAGTTGATACAGAGACCGAAGATGATAGTCTTTGCTCTTCCGTCCAGTGAGCATGCACGAACTAATTTGTGAGTTGAGCATTCCTAAGATGAAGGTGTATTAGGATTTCAACCCAAATCCTCCTGTTATGACTTTACTGTGAAGTGGCTTCGTCATGGAATCGATGTTGTTGCGTGGTAGATAGCAGAAGCAGTCTTCATTCTGGATATGATTGGTGAAGAGAGGAAGTTCCCCAGTCGTGCAGGGGCTTTTGATGTAGAGAGGTTCCATTTGACGACGTTTCATGGAATCACATTAGGCTACAATGACTTGTTATGTGGATAACATTTTTTGAAATATATTGAATTGATATTTCCAATAAAATCAAGTCCCCAGTGCATCCCTCATTCACTTAGCAGAGTTGAAGGAGTTTGTAGCATCCATTGATGAACGGTGTTGCATCTACTTCAGAAGTCTTATCATGGGATAGTGAAGGCTTATCGATTATAATTCAGCTATACTTTGATCGTGTCGGTGTTGAACCGGTGTGTCACGTTGAGATATTGTGCTGAAGCTAAGGCATTATTATTGAAGGTGTACTCTTTGATTGTGAGTAAAATTCAAAGGCTTCTTATGTGCTTGAGCGCTGAAGCGTCGAATGTCTTATGCTTGATCGTCTCGGCTCCGTGTATCTTCTGTTGATTCAGCATTCCACTGCGAGGGATTCAACAGTTGTTCAGACATCCGAGATTTCTAATTTTGTGGCACTCGTGGACATTCCTGCAAGTCTATAGAGAAATTCCCAAAGTGTTCTTTACCATGCTTCCGTCATCTCTCAGTGGTGAATGTCACGGTGAGATGCTCGATTCGAAGCGGTGTCAGGTTCAACCACTTGGTAAAATGTTGCTGGAGTGAGATTACCCACTCATAGCGTCTTGTAATAGCATAGATGCTAGTTGAATTGATTCCCCATGCTAGAATAACATGTGAGGGAATGAAAGACATAGACATGGAAGGAATGAGACTTGCCTGAATGCGAAACCTCTTGATGAATTTATATGTATCTTTTGCAGGTTATTGTTTCAACCTCGTCAGAGTTCGAATTTCCTCCAAGTGCTCTGATGATGGAACGTCCTCCATATCTTCTGGATCCGAACTTTATTTGTTGGAGAGATGTGCAACAAAAGACGCTTTGTTTGTAGCCATGTTTTCAGCATGGGTCCATGCTATCGCGTCATATCATGGATTTTCCTGATTATGTGAAACTTGTTATATGTTCAGGTTGAACGTATTTTCACCTTGAGAGTGATGTAGACATAAGCATCTCTGAGCGTTCCTTCATGGTCTCTGATTGAGATGGGTGCATGAGTAGATTCTTGTCGACTGAGGCCTGAGACTCTGAGGGATTTCAGTGGAATGATGTTGATGGCGGTGTCGGCATCGATCAACATTCTTCTGAATTCATTTCCTCTAAGATGGACCGTGGTATGAAGTCCCCAGTCATGCATCTCCTGGTGCCTCCATGAATCACGTGTTCTTGAGCGTTCCCTGTTCCGTTGTATAATGTGGACATTAGGGAAGTGTAGCTCTTTGGGAGAGGAATTATTTGAGTAGCAGCAGGATATGGAGGTTGATGACGGTGGACAGATGGTGCCTTGTCTTTTCCTCGATCCTCCATGAAGCGTTTGATGTCCTCACGAGTGATGAAGCCTGCAGGTTTCTTTGTTGGCGTGTTATCTGCAGCCTTGTGGACTTCATCATCATCTACTACATGGATCAGAATGACTTCAGGACCAGCGGTCGGAGATGTTTCTTTGGATTTTCCTTTCTCCTGAGCTTTCCCTGACATCTTGTCAGTGGGAGTTTTGAGATAATTGCACAGCTCTTTCTGAGTGGTGGCCATGTCAATCTGATTTTTGGCGAGAGTCCCTTGCACCTTCATGAGATCAGCTACGGTAGGTGGATTCTTCATGACTTCCTCAGGACGTCGGCCGAAGAGAGGTTAATTTTCGTTATTGGTGTGAGGAGGAGTATTATCACCACTATTGTTGTAAGCAGGAATGGTTTCTGGAATACCACCGTTGTTGCTAGTGCTAGCGATGTTCGCGTTAGGATTTGTAACTGAACTTGACCTAAGATCAACCATTTTGTGAAAATGTGAGATTGCAGTCGAGAGATTAATCTCCCACTATGGTCGCCAATATGTAGATGTAGAAAAACGGTTTCTTGGTTTTCTAGGAAAGTGGAGATTCGAGCGTGCTGTCGAGACTCCTCAACCGAGCGAACTGCTGAACCTCACACAGATGCACCGCTGCAAAGGGGGTTGCTTAGATTCGGGAAATCAATTTGTATGACTCCGGCCTAAACCAAGACAATGGCCGTTCCAGAGTCAATTCAGTCACAAAGAGGGAGATGGGTTGATCTGTAGGAGGGAAGCTGAGAGTTGTCTGGGATCAGTGATGATCAAGGATTGTGGTTGTGTTGAAGGTTTCTGCAATATTGCTGAACTGCTGAAGTTGAGTTCTGTGAATAAGTTTATATCGAGTTGTTGACGGATAATGATGATAATCGATCATTGTTGATATCCTGATGTCCTCGATTTAGACTTATTTATATTGCAAGAATGATGTACCACTGATCCCTGTAAGTGTGACGGTTTCTTGAGTGAAAGAGTGGGAGATCGTGGTAAAGTCAGTTCCATGTCGTGCGGAGACTTGACTGATCTTGCACCCACTACTTTGCTAACTCCTTCAACCATTTACACGACTTAGGCATATTTCTCGTTGTGTATGAATCCACGTGCCGTAGACTGCCATACCAAAACCCTAAGTGATATCCCCCCATTTGTGACGTGATTGATATTTCACGAATGATGGAGTCTGCAAGGAAGACGTGTATTAGTTAGTCAGTTGTTGACTGATTTAGACTGTGAGTCTAGTTTTGTTGAATCGAGCATAAGTGGTGAATGCTCAGTGATTCATGGATTGAACATGTAGTTCTCTGAGATGTCAATGAATTACTGACTAGAGCGACTGAGCAAGACGAATTTGATAATTTTGGCGTGCAACTGAGCAAGTGTTGCTCAATTCAACAATATACTGAATATTGATAATTTGACGTGCAATTGAGCAAGTGTTGCTCAATTCGACAAACTACTGACGAATTACTGAACATTGATGGTTGGATCAATATTCGAGCAACTGAGCAAGTATTGCTCAATTCGACGAATTATTTACTAGTATCGTGACCCAATAAAATATTAATCAAAAATATTGGTGAATTACCGAATATTATTAATTTGGGATGTTGATTGCTGAATCAACATTATTTTGTGTTTGAACTTGCTCAGAATGGTGATTCGTGGAGCGTTTGTTTGAAACCCTAATTTTATCAATCCTTCATCAATTGGTGAATTGCTGAAAATTGATCATGATTGAGGAGGAACCGACCACATGGAATGATGAGCGTCCATGGGTGCCCAGTGCTCGAGTGAGCACGCACCAGGGTTCTCAGTTTGAGAGTTGGTGAAAAATCGATGATTAAATGCAGGATTCATTATTTATTGAAATATTGATGGATTCAGCATTAGGTGATAAAACCTAGGTATGAGAGATGAGGACCGACAAAGATAGCATGGGACCGGCTCTTGGTGGTCACGGGACCAGTTGTTGGTCATTTGGAGAATCCCCCAGTTGGTTGGAGAGAGTTCGGGCCCAGTATGAGCAATTGAGTAAATTAGGTCAAAATTATGAAAACGTGTGGTACCGGCCTTGTAAAAGCCCTAGGAATGACCCTGGTCGGTCATAAAGGCATGAACATGTTGCCATGGTGTCCGTGTTTCCATACTGAGAGTTTCAGTATTTTCTGATGCGCATTCGAGCAACATAGTGAATTTTCAGAAGAGTTTTTCATCTTCACTGAGAATTCTCGATTTTTGTTGGAATGAGCATGTATGCTCAATTCATCAATATTTTGAGAATATTAAAATAAAAGTGTTTTAATATTTAAAATTATCGTGAGAGACTAGCCAGTCGTGTGACTATCTTGGCTTTTGGTTTTTCGTGATTTGAGCAATATTCGAGAAAATATGGAGAAATCATGAATTTTGCTCAAACCGCGGGAGTTTCATGAATTAAAGAAAATAATAATTATGAAAGATTATGGATTGCAAGGTGTGGGACCGGCCATGGCTAGGGCATGGCCGGACGGCTAGGTTGCCCGGTCCCTCACACCTTTCCCTATTTTATTATTTTTCATGAATCCTTGAAGTTATGGAGAAACCACGAGTTTTTGTTGAAACGGAGGAGTTTCGTGAGATTAGGGAATAATAATTATAAAAAGCTAAGGATTGTGAAGTGTGGGACCGGCCACGGCTTAGGCATGGCCGGCCGGGTAGGTTGCCCGGTCCCGCACACCTCTCCTTATTTTATAATATTATTTCGTGAATCCACCGAGTTATGGAGAATTAACGAGTTTTGCAAAAACAAGAAAAGTTGCTAAAACCAAGGAATTTTCGTGAGTTCACGAAATAACAAAAAATAAGGAAAATAACGGGAGAGGCACGGACTGACCAAGGCTAGGGCACGGCCGTCCGGCCGGCTAGTGGGCCCGTCCCTGGGCTCTCTTATTATTTTATTAATATTTATTGTTTTCTCCTGTTTTGCGAAGGATTCCTCATTGTTTCATATTATTGGACACTCGTTTGTGCATCTGGGTGCTCAGTCGTGCATCATTGTCGAGTACACTCGCACCATTTTTGTGGAGCTTACTCAGTGATGGTCCAGATGCCCGGTTGTTGAGTATCTATTACTAATCTATGAAGTCAGTGGAGAATAATCCATGAAACTGAGTAATAAAAATGAATAGTTGTTCATTATTAATTCGCAGGATCAGCTGTGGATTCGACTACGAATTCAGAATAATAAAACAAGCATTACCATCCTATGGGATCGTGGATTCGACCATAGAATCCTAGTAATTAAGATTATCTATTACCATTTCATGATATTAGTGGATTCGATCATGAAATCGTAGTAATGAGATAGCACAGTTGTTTTATTGTCATTCTATGAGATCAACCCGTGGATTCGACCATGGAATATGAGCAATTATTATTGACATTCCATGGGATCAGGTCGTGGATTCGACCATGGACTAGGAGCAATTGTTATTGCCATTCCATGGGATCAGGCCGTGGATTCGACCATGGAATAGGAGCAATAACATATTATTTTGGGAATTCAGTAGTGAATGTCACGGCAGGATTAATCTATCGCCGAAAAGATATTAGCCAGTTAAAGCGTCACATCTATTCCGAATGGTGCATAGTCAGGGAGTCACGATGTTGTTTACGACCTGAAGGCGTTAGTGTTCTCAATATATGGAGAACCTCCTGAATCTATGATAGTCTCTCCACATAATCAGGGAACGGTGAGTGTGACCGACGTCCTGAAGGCGTCCGCCGCCCAACTATTCTTCTATGTGGAGGTAGGTCTCTCTCCTGCAGTCAGGGAACAGTGAGTATCACCGACGTCCTTAAGGCGTTAAGATCTCAATCTACGGAGAACTTCCCAAATACTTTATTCTGCATAGAGGTCACGACGAAATGCCAGGGATCGAACGCTCAGCTGGTGGAGGCTTTTCGAAAACATATTCATCATGGCTTCGTAAAATATGAATTGTTGCATGCCTGAAAGCCATGTCAAAAACATGCCTCATGATTTTACGGTTTTTGACCTTTGTTGGAAATCCACCATCTACAGTAGGTATTTCTGTGGGAGACAGATTTATCTATCAGAATAGACTTTTCCGTGGGAGATAGATTTGTTTATCAAGTCTTTGACTTTGGGTCGTAGTAACTCTTAGTTGTGGGTGAGATCATATAAGGGAATCAAGTGCGCAAAGTCCTGCTGGGATTCAGAGGCATAAATAAAGCAACTGTACCTTAATCAGTATGAGATTAGTTAGGACTCAACTACATTCCAGTCCGAAGTTAATTTGTAGTAGGCTAGAGTCTGTAGCGGCTTAATACAGCGTGGTGTTCAAATCTGGCCTAGGTCCCGGGGTTTTTCTGCATTTGTGGTATCCTCTTTAACAAAACTTCTGGTATCTGTGTTATTTCTTTTCTGCATAATATTTGTTTATATAATTGAAATATCACAGGTTTTGCGTAGTTCAATCAATTGGTAAATCCAACCTTTGGTTGTTGATTGAAATTGATTGACAATTGAACATTGGTATTTGGTACCGTCCAAGTTGTTTCTCATAATAATCAGGCTCACGGATTTCTATCTGTCTGGTTTGCTGATTACTTTGAGAAACAGAGATATAACTCTTGGATATATTTTCGTGATTGAGTCTGACTGTCTAGTTGATTCTCTTGGAATTATGTTGGAGTTAGTCCATACAGATTGCCTAAATAAATATTGGGTGTGGTTGTTAGACCCCCGCTTTTTCAATTGGTATCAGAGCATGCAAACACGTTTAAGACCTCATAAGTTTGTGTTTCTATCAATCTGACTCTATGAACAGAAGCGCTATCTCTATAAACGTACCGCCAGTCTTCGATGGCTCGAATTACTTATAGCGGAAAACTGTTATGCGTGCCTTTTTCCAAGCACGTGATTTTCAATCATGGATTTATGTTGCTAATGGCTATAATCCTCCATTGGTTACAGTAGACGGTGTAACAGTTGCAAAGGATATTGGTAGGTATGAGCCTGACGAAATTTTTTCTGCAAAGCAAAGTTATGACGGCTTAAATGCTATCATACATGCCATTACCCCAGATCTTCAGCACCATGTAACTACGTGCACTCGGTCTAAAGATGCTAGGAATATCTTAGAAACCGTATTTGAAGGGAATACCTCTGAAAAGGAAGTTGGGATTCAAAGCCTAAATTATGATTGGGAAAACCTTCGTATGGCTAATGAAGATTCATTTGATGAGTTTAATCACAAAGTGTCTGTAATTGTAAATGCATCTTTTGCATTGGGTAAGACTATTCCTGAAAAGGACATTGTGATGAAAATTCTCAGATCGTTACCAGCTAAATATGATTCTAATAAACATGCCATCGTTGAAGGAAATAACCTTGATACAATTTCTATAAATGCTCTTGTTGGAAAAGCTAAAGACTTTTGATCTTGAACCGAGTAAAAGAGAAAAACTTCGCATATCTTGCAATCCTGTTGCTACATCTGATGTAAAGTCTCCATGTCCTAAATTGATTGATACAATGTATGAGAATTGCTTTAATCAACTCTCCACTATTTGTACAACAGTTAAAGAAAACTCTAAGAAAGAGAAAAAGAAAGTCTCAAAAGAACTTGTCTTCAATCAATGAAAAATATAGAAAAGTTCACAAAAACAATGATAATGGAACTTATTCCATGTTCTCTGGTTATTCTAATAAGGAGGTTAGTGAGTTAACCAAATCATGGATGGAAACTCTTGACTACTGTCCTGAGGAAGAAGTCTGTGAAAGTTCTCTTACCTACTTTGCTGATAATCACACTTGTCCTTCTGACAACTCTGATTGTTCCATGATAAACGATCTAACTTCCCCATAAAAGAAAATTGATCTTTTAACCAAAGATTTGTAATTAATGAAGAGTATGTTTCAACTGGAGAAGGAAGCTTGGATTAAAGGGATTGAAAATATGGAATGTCAACTGGAAAAATTAAGACAAGAGAAAGCGACATCTTGCAAATCGTGATTTCAAGAAGAAGAATCGATTATCTTCGATAAACTCTTTTAAACTCAATCAACATATTACTCCTGAAAATATGTCATACTCAAATCTTTTTTGTAATGAGTAAGATATAAAATACAATGACACAACAAATCAATTGTGTCCCTTGTATAAAAACCAGGATCACCCAGAGACGGTGTGCACAAAGGTTCTTGAAAAATATCCTTCCACTAATTTATTAGAAGGAGAAAAGAAATTCTCATAAGAAATCTACATCACTTTCGAAAGAGATAGTCAGAACCATTCATAGTTTACGAAAATCGATAAACAGGGCTTTCAGAACATTGCAGGAAAGGAAGACGTCTACCCTTGATCGTCTCCCCATAAAAATAAATCAAAAACAAGGAATAACAAAATCTTCCTTAATCCACCCGATCCTTTAGATGGGAGAAATTACAGTCTGTAATAGGTTTTGAGATTGTTCTTGTTTTCCCTTGGACAAGGACCATAATCTTCAAGAGGGTCGTGAAAAGATTTCTATTTTTTTTATGACTTGTCTCTGTATCTCTTTCTGAAACTCTATTTTCTGAGCCAAGAACCGTTTCTATGCTTAAACGGGTTTCCTAATAAAGTCCTTTTTGGGATATCCAAAATTATGTTAGGGTTGTGGTCAAAGGTTCTTTAGGAATTTATTCCATATCTTCTTCCTTTTAAGTTGGAAGATTTCATTCCTCTAAGCAAGCATTTCATTTACAATTTTCTATCATGTCCTCATCAAGTCTTTCCAGTAAAGAAGATGATATCTAGACTATTCTCTTTCCCTCTAAGAAAGTTCGTTTTAGTTCCTCCAATAATGAGATGTATCAAGACAAACATGATTCCTCGTCCGATGTGAATCCTACTGTCTCTCACTTAGAAAAACTCTCATAAACTATGAATCTTGTCCTGGAAAAAGTACGTGCTTTGAAGAGTGAACTCGAATATTCAACCAAAATACTTGAGGACAAGATGGATAATCTCGAATCCAAGATTGATCTAATCGAAGATGAGCTTGATGATTATAGGGAATATGATAAGAGTCTTCAAAGTAAGTGAAATTATTTTTGTTTCTTGCTTAAATTTTGTCTAGGAAACTTCTTATGAGATTTATTCTTGTATTTTAAGAAGGATATCTAGGGTTTGGAATAACAAATATTGTGATGACACATAGATATTGCCAACGATTTTCATCTTGCAATATTTTAAATTTATTTATTTAAATTCTAAGGAAGATGATTTTGCAGTATTAATCTTTATTGGTTTTATATTTTGCAATAATGTTATGAGATATGTGTGTTTACGTCCGTGAACTATGATTGTCCCATATATGTCAAAAGTTAAGTCTATTATGTCATTATACAAAAACTGATAAAAGATAGAATGAACTTTTGTATATTCCGCGGTATTGATCTTTCCCTGATTCACTTTTATGTGAAAGTACCGTATGGCTCCATAAGTTTTCTTATGTTGAGCATTTCCGATTAAATTAATCATTAAGGTTCCTTCGTGGTTAATTTAATTGAGTTTTCTGGATACAAATTCATGTTTCATGTGATTTGTTAATGTTCAAATAAATACTTCTTTTCTTGTAAAAGTAAGGTCGCTCTTGTTGTTCTTTCGGGAATGACATTTTATGAGGGAGAGTTCTTAATTGAACTTGTACTTTATTTCCAAATCTTTGTGGGGAGTGCGGCTATGGAATATTGTAGGAGTTCTCTTGTATCTTTATAAACTCCTTGATGAATACACTAAGTTTCGACTATGTGAAATCATCAAAACAAAGTTGATATGTTCTCTCTTAGTCATGAATAATCTCTTTGAGAACTTCATTATGATCCCGCTATTTTCGTACCTTTGCCAATTTATATTAAAAAGGAGGGGGGGAATTATTTTGTAGTTCACACTACATATATATGGTTTACGGATCATTATGTAAGGGGGAGTGGTTTTCATTGAGAGATGAAGTATTGACTAAGGGGGAATGATACATATCACCATAGTATTATTGTCAAAGTTGTGATACAATTGAACTCTGGTGTTGTGTAATAATACCATGACACTATATAACAATAATTGAGAATACTCGTTTTCTTATTCTTATGGCTACGGATCTTAAACAACTATGATGATGAGTTGAATACGTTCAGAATCACTGGAGTACTTGGAGTGAAGAAGAATTCAAGGAATGTTGAAGAACCAAGGAATGTTCAAAAACCAAGGAAATCAGGCATTTGAATGAGAAACTACAAAGTTTATTTATTTTGTAATCCATATGTATTGATAGTTTTGTCACTAAAATTGACAAAGGGGGAGATTATTAGAGCACTGATCGGTCGAACTCGCAAGTGTTTCTATCTCAAGCTTGCTTGTCAAGTTTAGGTGTCAAAACTATAAGTCTTTATTTCTAGTCTACTTATATCTATGTCTCAGATTTGGATAGAATGTGTAGTTGAGCTTTAGACTTCACGACGTTCATGGATTAAAGACGAAGATCTATTAAGGGGAGCTTGGAGGAACTTCATCAACAAAAGATATGTGGAGACTCACTCAGAAGTCTATTCTATTATATCTTCCATCGAGACTAAGTCGTATAGCTATATAGACTTTAATTTTAAACACATTTGATATTTCGAGTTGAGTTTAACTCGCTTATATCTTTCTCGAAATATGTGTTGGAAAGCTTTTTGCTTTAACTACGTTCATCATTATTCTTGACGAGTTTAGTTGGAATCAATTTATTTGTTAGAAACTAAATTATGAGTCAAAATATGATCATGTGAAAATTGCATTGTAATATCTTACATGATTTGTGTGAGACAGTCATTTGATGTAGACTCGATATGTTTCGTATTGATCAATCGATCACTTGAAAATTAATTATAAGCTAATAGTTTGTGTGAGACAGCTATTTTCGTCTTCTAAAGATGTTTCAATAATTGAAATAGGACTTTAGAACAATTAATCATTTTCTGGATATAGTACAGTATGCATACCCGTATGCAAACTGTTGTAAGAATAATTCAGGTCCGGGAACCAAGTATGCATACCCGTATGCGAACGTTTTATCTGTCAAAGTCCGGGAACTAAGTTTGCGTACCCGTTTGCAAACTGTCTCTCCTGAATGCGGTCTGGAACGACAGTATGCGTACCCGTTTGCGAACTGTCGGAAAAGATCAAAGTCCGAAACTTAAGTTTGCGTACCTGTTTGCAAACTTATGTGGTTAAGTTCTAAAATAGGTTAAGTATGATCTCATACTCATGAACAAATATTTTTATAAATTAAGGAATGCAATCTTTATAAACCGTGGCTAAAATGTTCATAAACTGATTCTTTTGAATCAATCCGATTTTGCTTCAATTGTGTCTTGTATACCTCTATGAGAATATAAACAATTGAACAACTCTATGAGTAACACAAGTAGATTCATTTGATTATCATTTGATCTATAAGTGATAATATGAATGTGGTTAATACAAAAGTGTTCATATGGCTAACTTCGGTTAACTGTTATTGAGCCAACTCAACATACACGTTTAGGTACGATTACAAATATCTAAATGAGGGTATATTTCATTTGTGTGTAACAAGCTAAGACCATCTAACGGTGGAGAGATTGGCTTTAAGCAAACTTAGCTTGAATCTTAAATCAGGATTTCATCTAACGGTGAATATTGATTGCTTTGTTTCAAAGCTATCAAACCTTGATTTGAAGACTATATAAGGGAGAACTCTAGCAACTGGAAAACCTAATCCCCACACCTCCTGTGTGATATTAGTTACGACTAGAGTTGATTCTCCTTTAACCTAGGTTTTTCCTAAAACCATTATAGGTTAACGACTTAAAGACTTCATTGGGATTCTGAAGCCAGACCCAACTATTTTCTCTGTAGTTGTGTGTTCTGATCTTTCTTGTTCTATCGTATTGATAACTGTCTTCTCTAAGATTTGCTCGAGATTTATCTCTGACAGGTAAGATATAAAAAGTAATCACAAAGATCATCGTCTCATTCTTTGTGATTCCATAATAACTTGTTCTACTATCATATAGTTAAGTTATTGTGAGGTGATTGATATATCTAGGCTGTTCTTCGGGAATATAAGACCGGATTATCAATTGGTTCCTGTTCACCTTGATTTATCAAAAGACGAAACAAACTTCGTAGGTATTTCCGTGGGAGACAAATTTATCTATCAGAATAGACTTTTCTGTGGGAGACAGATTTGTTTATCAAGTCTTCGACTTTGGGTCGTAGCAACTCTTAGTTGTGGGTGAGATCAACTAAGGGAATCAAGTGCATAGAGTCCTGTTGGGATTCAGAGGCGTAAAGAACGTGACTGTACCTTAATCAGTGTGAGATTGGTTAGGGCTCAACTACATTCCAGTTCGAAGTTAACTTGTAGTAGGCTAGAGTCTGTAGCAGCTTAATACAGTGTGGTGTTCAAATCTGGACTAGGTCCCGGGGTTTTTCTACATTTGAGGTTTCCTCGTTAACAAAACTTTTGGTGTCTGTGATATTTCTTTTACGCATTATATTTGTTTATATAATTGAAATATCACAGTTTGTGCGTAGTTCAATCAATTTGTAAATCCAACCTTTGGTTGTTGATTGAAATTGATTGACACTTGAACATTGGTCTTTGGTACCGTCCAAGTTGTTTCTCATAATAATCAGGCTCATGGATTACTATCTGTTTGAGTTGCTGATTACTTTGAGAAATAGAGATATAACTCTGAGATATATTTCTGTGATTGAGTCTGACTATCTATTTAATTCTCTTGGAATTATATTGGAGTTAATCCATACATATTTCCTAACGAAATATTGGATGTGGTTGTTAGACCCCCGCTTTTTCAGTAATCACCATGAGATAGTATGATGGATCCTTGTAACTGGTGTGACCGATTCTGGTAATTGGTGTAATCGATCATAAGAGGTTGTGTGGCCGATCCTTGTAATTGGTATGACCTATCCTAGTGACTGGTGTGAGCGATCACAAGTAGGTACCATGTTTAGGTAGAATCGATCCTAGTGATTGGTATAACCGATATGAACCCATGTATGTGACTTGGTAGGACCGATCAAAACTAACCATTCTGACTTGGTATGACCGATCACATAGTAGTCTTGCAATCTTGGTAGAACCAATTCTAAACTTGTTTGGAAGTGTGGTAGAACCAATTCCAAGATGCAAATCAGTGTAAATACGAAGTAATGATTTGTTGAATAAATATGTCAACATACTTTTAACACGAGCATTAACTCTTATCATTTGTTTTTTCCTTCATACTCAAGGTGATCCTTGGTGCAAAAAATTGAAAAGCAGTTAATTATGATTTTTATAATATATGTTTTAATTACCAGCAATTAAAGCATATCCTCTGGAAAATATTATTAGTTAATGTGCTAGACCAATAATAAAAGTTTTCTATGAGAGTTTTCAGAATTGTAGGTTTGGCATTTAAGTGGAAATAGAAAAACCGAAATTAGGTACTTTAATGCATATCTTGAGAATATATTCGGTTTTGGAATTTCCTTGTTGTCCAAACAACCTTGGTCTATAAATACCTAAGTTTGCATTTCTAGCAAACTATCCTAAGAGCCAGGCAAACTTCATTTCTTGTAATTTCTGGTGGAACCGTCTATTCAGAGAGGAAAGTATCCTAATTAGGTGAAATTTTTTACGACCGCTCGTTTAAATACTTTTGTGGGATCAAGAATCTCTACAAGTACTGTTGGTGGGAAACTAAATATTTAGAGTTTTAGTAGTTTTCGATTTGATTTGATTGACTAACGGTTGTTGAAACTTTGATTGCACCTAGTTTGTTTATTCTTGAGAATCTTCTCATCTAATATAAGATTCACTTAGACTAGATCAAAGTATCGACGAGATCTTTAGAACTGTTGTTAGATCTAAAGACATCTTGTGATAATCCGTTTTTAACAGACTCCATTTCGTGTGTGATTAATCACAAGAGGATTCAAGTGTTGTTGTGCGGGTTTTGAAGGCAATAAAAGATTTGAAAACGAAGAAGAATTCTTATTAGTTTTCGTATCTTGTGGATTTAGTGCACAAACCTTGATCGGAGGGGATCCAACTAGAATCAGTTTATCTTTGATAGATATGATTGATTAGTTTCTTGAGATCGACACCACTTTATAGTTTCTCGTTGAGATCTATATCGATTGATTGCAAATCTAAACTTGACTATTTCAGTAGTTATTAGATAGATTGATCTAACCAGACAAAGGAGTTTATTAGATTAAACGGAAGAGCTTTTGTCAAAACCTCATCTTATCTTGTAGCAAGATTTATTAGAGTGGTTACCAAATAGATTCTTCCTTTGTTGTTTGAAATACGATCCAAAGGACTTGCTATTCACGTGCCTGACTCTAGAAGTCGAAGGCGCAGGGATACTGAGGGAACTAAGTAGCTAGGGGTAGTCTGCTTGGTCTCAACTGTACGAAGTTGGTATTTGATTTTATATAGCGGCTTAATTATGAGAGTATTCAAAACTAGACTACGTCTCGGGGTTTTTCTGCATTTGCGGTTTCCTCGTTAACAAAATCTTGTTGTGTCTTTTACTTTTTTTTCCGCGTTATGATTGTTATTATAGTTAAGTAAAATAAAAAAGTACATTAACTCTGTAATACTTGATATTGATCCTATAGAGTTTCGCTTATTACCAAACATATTATCAAATACACACTTTCTTGTCATATTGTCTCGATCTCGTATCCATAGGCGATCACACGAAATGTAAACCGAATTGTTACATTGTCTCGACTCTGTCCATAGACAATCACACTCGAAAGAAGGAACTATCATCAATACGCCCTCTTACGCGTAGACTTATATGGTCTAACACATATAATGTCTAATCATATTACAAATGACCTATTTCTATAAAAAAAAGGGACCTTCTCAAACACCAGCTTGGAAGAATATGGTAACCGAAGACATATTAAAATCAGGGTCTTCGACCACCCACGCATCAAGGGACTATTCTCTACCCATTCCACGGTGCCCCTCATTGGCACCCATGATGATTCTCAAGAGATGAGTTGCCTATGGTGCCACAATTTGGTGTAGTTTACTGTTTGTCAGAGACGTCAAACTGGAGTCATTTTATATTTGTAGAAATTGACGTTTAGTCCCAAAGTTTGTGTGCTTTGGACGCTTTAGTCCATCCATCTGAAGCCCAGTATAATCTAGTCCAAAAAAGCCCCGACTGGTACAGTTTAGTCCAAACATGGACGAGTTAGTCCAAATTCACGAACGAGTCCCGATTTTTCCAGTTTTCCATATACCATAATTACCCTTGAAGTATTCCTGATATATAAAGCGTGATTTTGAAATCCAAAATTTTGGATCTGAAACTTGAATTCAAAACAGGATACAGCTCATAGATTAGTTTTGGGAGGCGATTTAATAGTTTCAGAGAGGATTTGATCGTTTCTTCATCATATTTCAACTCAGGTTACATTCGAAAGTATTCTAAAGTCGAAATTTCTTAATCTCAGATTTGAATTCACGACAGATTGAGAGATAGATCGTTCCAGGTTTGAATTCGGAGGTGATTTAACAGATTCGCAGAGGTTAGATTGGATTTGATTGTTAATGGAGCAGAATTCAACATCAGGTTAGTTTTCTTTTGGTTGTATTTCATCTGTTACATCTAATTTTCAGGTTTTGTTTCTGATTTTTAGTTTTTCTGAGCTTATGAGTTGATGATATCAATTCATATGATTTTGAGTTGATATTTTGTTATACGCTAGCTTTTGATTCTCGTGATGATGATGATTTACTGTTAATACTAGATCAATTCGATTTTTGTTTACTGTTGTTTGATGATGTTTTTTTAGTTTTATGATGAATGATATGAAATGGAACTGATACTAGATCCTAGGCTTCTGATTTATTCAATTATATGTTCCAGTAAGATTCTGGAGCTTAATTGATGGAGTATTTTATCTAGGTTTAGTGTTACTTGATGTTTTTGGATTCGATTAAATGTGTACTTTCCTGTATACCGTTTACTTTTAGGTTATATGAAATTGTTGTTTGAAGCTTAAGATGTTTATTATCATTTCTTTTGTAATATGTAGGGGTATCAAACAGGTCTGAGAAGTTTATTAATGCTGTTTTGAAACATGGTGAGCATTCTGCTGTTTTTCGTGTTAATACTAAAACAACCGCAAAAGAATTGAAGCATTTTGCATGCAAGCACTGGAGGTCTTTGTCTCCTGGGATTATATGTTTCAGCTATATGGATAATGCTCAAGTAGTTTTTATACAAGGTGATATACAACTGCAAAGCTTAATGGGTTTCATGATTCTTGTTAATAATGAAGATGTCTATTTGAATGTGGATATGATTCAGAATCACACTTCTCGTTCTAAATATGGTTGTAGCAGTAGTTCTGGTTCTAAGTCTGGTTGTAGCAATAGTTCTGGTTCTTGTTATAAGTCTGCTTGTGTAACTGAAAGTCCTAAGATGGTAAGGGTGTTAGATCATGATGCAGAAAAGGGGAAGCCTCTTATTATTGATGAATAGGTTTATGTATTTGACAAGATTGGTAGAGAAATTATGGGTGGTGTTAAAGCTGTTAGGATTGCTCTCGACAAGTACAAGATGGCTACTGGTCACAAGATTGTTATTCTTAAAAATGAGACGACTCGTTTTACTGCAAAATGCGAAGAAGATGGTTGTGGTTGGAGGATTCACTTTGGGCCTGTGAATGGTTATACTTCTCGGTTCGTGCTGAAAGATTGTAATTCTCACAGGTTAGTGGTTTTCATACTAGTCCACATTACTTATCTTTAGGCTTTTTGTGTGTATGTCCATAATGGTGGACATAGTTGTGCACCTTATATATGTAGATTTGTTTTAGGTGTACATTGTGGTGCACAGTACTTGTTGTACTCTTAAATTACATATTCTTTCTTGGTTTGTGTGTATGTCCATAGTGTTGGTTTTGAGATCTTATTAGGTGTACATTGTGGTTCACATTACTTATTCCATTTTTTTTCGTTTTTGTAGTTGTGGTGTTGGTTTGAGGTTGAAGAGTCCTGCGGTGACAACCAAGTTAGTCAAGCATTTGATCGCTGACAATATACAGGGTGATCCTAGCTTAAAACCCAGACAGATCATGTCATTTTTTAAGAAAACTTATGGGTCCAATATTAAATATCACCATGCCCGTAGAGGGAAAGAAGCTGTATTTGAAGAATAGTATGGCGATGACGAAAAGTCTTATAGCGATTTAACTTGGTATGTCAAAGCAATTGAAGAAACTAATCCCGATATCTATGTGAAGTTTGAAGTTGAGGATGGAACCAGCAGATTTCATAGGATATTCATTTGTTTCAGCCCTTGCAAGCATAGCTATTGGTATCTCAGGCCCATGATTTACTTGGACGCTACTTTCCTTACTGGTAGATACATGGATACTTTGATGGATGCGACATGTATCAATGGAAACAATGGTTTTTACCCATTTGCTTTTGCTATTGTTTCCACTGAAAACAAAGATAATTGGTTTTGGTTTCTGGAAAATCTTCAACAAGTTGTCGATGGTCGTCAGATTGTTTTCCCTAGTGGTCGTGGATAAAGACTTTTGCAGGGCATTCCAAAATATTTTCCTAATTCACATCACAACTATTGCTTTTACCACATCGAATGCAATCTCCCCATTGGATCAGGTGATGCGAATTCGAAGCCCGTTATTGATTTGTTTTACAAAGATGCCTACTCTTACTCACCAGCGAACTTTGAAGAAGCTTTGTTGGGCATGCATGCAATTGGATGTGGACATGTTGCTAACTATATCAGGACTATTCCAAAGGAGAAATGGGCAAATGCATTTTTCCCTGTATGCAGATATGGTGCTCACTCTTCAACTCTTACCGAGTCCTTCAACAACTGGGTTCTTCCTTTCAAAAAGTTGCCTGCTTTTACTCTTCTCGATGAGTTTTATTTTTAGTGTTTTATTTATGTAAGTCTGTCTACATTGTTGATCTGTAGATACTTGTACACATGTTTTATCTGTGATTATGCAACTGTGTGTACATTGTTGTACACATGGATTTTCTTAATGTGTACATTGTTGTACACATGTTTTATCTGTATTCCTTCTAGATCATGTTTTTGATTTTATGTTTTGTGTTTTTATTATGTTAGTTTGAATGTTATGGAGAAGATGTCTGAGAGAAGGATAGAAGGTCTAAAAAATTTCAACACTAGGCTCACTCCTGAATATGAGACTTTACTAAAGTAAAACATCGACATTGGTCGTACTTGGACGGTTTTTCAGTCCATGGAAGATTGTATGAAGTCAGGTCTCCCCGGACTCATTCTGTAGATCTATTGCAAAAAACTTGTACATGTCACAGGTGGCGAGTTAATGGTTTTCCTTGTGCACATGCTTGTGCTGCCATTCAAGCTACGAGAGAAGA
This sequence comes from Papaver somniferum, assembly GCF_003573695.1. Lineage (NCBI taxonomy): Eukaryota > Viridiplantae > Streptophyta > Magnoliopsida > Ranunculales > Papaveraceae > Papaver > Papaver somniferum. The sequence continues at coordinate 166,357,155 of NC_039359.1, read as the reverse complement.
CATCTATTCATTTGTTGAGCCATACTTCACCACCGAATGGTAAAACATGACATACCAGGAGATCATCTTGTCAATCCCCAATTATGACAAGCCGCAGGCTTATGATCCTAGTGATAGGGTTATTGTTTCTATTCCTGTTCCTCCATCCGGTAGACGAAGAACACAGTGTATCAAGAATGCTTATGAAAAGCAAAAGAGGCCTATGATGTGCAAAAAGTGCTTCACTCTTGGTCACCATAACAGAGCTACATGCCCCATGATTTGATGCTTTTTTCTATGTTTCATTTGTTCAAAAGATTCTATGTGTTTGGTCTTTACTTTTGGTAACGTCTTTTCAATTTTCTTTGGTGTGGATAATTAGTACCACGACATGTGTACCATTATGTAGACCTTCCTGCGAACTTCAGTTTTTCTTACCTGTCTTTTTACATGTGTACCACTATGCACACCTTGGTGTACAATGGATGCTACTAGTCTATTTTGTTTAGTAATATTCTATGTTTTCAGATCTGTATAATTAGTAATTACCTTTGTTATGTTCAATTTTTATGTTTTCAGTTCTGCATGATATAAAAAATTTAGTAATATTTTTATATCTTCAATTTTCATACTTTTGATAAAGTATGAAAATCTGTCAGTACATGTGTACCTTTATGTACACCTTCTAAACTTTTTCTCCTCTGTCAGTAAATGTGCACAATCAAGTACACCTTAAGATTTCAAAACCTGTAATATAAACTTCAATGGTAGTGATAAGTCATAAAAGTGTAACATCAATAACATAAATATTAATTCAAGGTGTTGATAAGTCATAAACAAAGTGATAAAAACTGAAATTTGAAAAGTTGTCTGAAAAGATAGAAAATGTTTAGAAGCAATTCAGAAAGTGATCTTGTATAATGAAGCTTAAAATAAAATCTTCTTCCTCTTCAATGGTTTCATCTCTTTACTCAGGCGCCACTCCTTGTGATAATCATCAGTTGTTATATCCCACACCTTTTCATACGGTCCGACTTTTTTCAGCATCTTGGCCACCAATGTTGCTCTCATTCCCTGACAAATGTTTTCGGCCTTCTGTTGATCTCTTTCGATACTCTTTCTCTTCTTCATACCTCGTTTCATAAAGTAGCAAGTGTATAGGAGGCAGTCTGTATTGATTCCATGAGCAGGACATTGCATGATGTTTATTTCGTGAGGTTCTATAGGTGCATCACCCTTTAACACTCTCTTCTTGTTGAGTTCCAATTGCACCACATTTTCCAGTTGTTGTGCATCATCTTTATATTCCTCATTTGAGTGCAACGAGTTGTACCACTTCCACTCTTCATCTATGAAATCAAACTTCAGAAGCGACCCGTGAAGTCCTACTGCCATTTTTTCTATAGAGTGATTGACGGGGATTGCAAGAACTTCCAGATTGTCAGGCATGTCCCTTATGAAATCAACCACAAGCTTTTGTACAATGCTCATGATATTGTTCTTCACATAGTACTGCAATCAATAATTTGTTGAAAAATAAAATAAATTAGGTACACCTAAATTAGACAAGAAAACTAAGAAGCATCTACACTACCACATATCAAACATTTTAGGCCTGGAAACAGATGTATGACATAGATGTATCCATGACGTATGATACAGGTGTACAACTATGTACACACCTAAATAAAATCTAACAATCAAGCATCCATGCAAAAAACTTAAACAGAGCATGTGTCAATCATATAGCATATTGGTGTATATCTAAGTCCACACCTAAAGAAATCTACAAACACATAGAACATGCCATGTCAATCAGGTGTACTAGTATGTACACATCATTAAAGTATCTATATGTGACATTTTTGATTTGGTTTTGAGAAACTTACACATGCAGTAGGACTCATTACTTGACATCTCATGTACTTTTGATGATCTGGATGACGGAAGCTATCTCTGACCATTGCATCTCAACGTCGATGGACATAGAACTACAGTACCTCTTGGTCCAGATACTTGTTGAACATCAATTCACGAAGTACTTTTCCCATGATCAGAATATCTTCCCTGACAGTTGGATCTTCGAGCCTTGTTAATTCCCAAGCTACAGAGCTGCAAAATCATAAAGGAAATGTTAACATGGTGGTACATAGTGGTACACATAAATTATTTTCAATAAGATTCAATCATTCGTATAGTGCGAGGTATTGTTTTCTGAACTTACCCCAGGCTTGCATAGTCGAAGAATTTATGTACCCTTCTTTTGTTCTGTCCTGGTTCCGTCGCTTGGTATAGTTCTGATTGACGAATATCTGGCAATGGGCGATAAAGATGATACTAATTTTCCTTTATCTTTATTGGTGCAGGATAACCTGGTTCTTCACCCTATTTTTGGATCCCCTTGCCTTTCTGATCCACTTTCATCCTAACTTGTCTGTTTTTACCCTCGGCAGTGAAATCAGGAGGAAATTTTTTCTTTGCAGCTCTCTTTGGTGGTGTCTTGGACAACCTTCCCGCCGCTTTTGTCTTCAACATCTCTTCTTCCTTCATCTTCCCAGCTCTTGTCTTTGCTAGTGGTGTCTTCTGCTCTTCTACTTCTTGACTGCTAAAAAATGCATCTCCATGTTGTTGGATGAACTGCACTGCTTCAGCAACGACCCTTTCTCGTACATCTTCATTGGATAATGATCTTTGCGATGACTCTTCTTTTGGATATTCTTGGCTCAACAGTTGAAAACTTGGACATTCGTGGATCACAGTTGCCATCTTTTCCTTCACGCCAGATGCTGCCATTCTGTAACAACCTTTTTCAAGCTTTATGAAAACACTTTCAGACAAGTTGTCTAGAAGGTCCTCAATTGATGCATAAGGATCATTCTATTGATCTTCTCCCTGTGTGAGTAAAAGTACATCTTCTTCAACCAACAACATGCCTTTAGGGTCCAGCTGAGATATGGCTTGAACTGCGATTATCGTAGCCTCATCAATTTCAGCTGTTTGAGTGGCATCCTGGTCTTCTTGATATGCAGCTGTCTCTGGCAGAGAAGTGCTGAAAAAATACATTTTTTGTTAGGTGTACATCTTGATACATATATACAGAAAATGAAAAGAAATGCGAGCTGAGATCGTTTCATACCTAGGCTTCTTAGCAGTTTCAGACTCAAAACCTTGCCTTGTTCCATCCTTTCCATCCTTCTCTTCATTTGTCTTTGACAGAGGAGTGCTAAAAGATTCAAGTTTAGAGAAAAGGTATGAGTTTTAGCATACTGGTGTACAACTATCTACACACATAAAAATAAATGACTGTCACATTTAATAAGAGTGATTTTCTACCTTTGCTTTTCAGAAGTTTCAGACGGAACTTCATTGTTTTCAGATTTTCCACCCTCATCATCACCACCTTTGCTACCCTCTTTTTTGTCATTGTCATCACCATGCATATCACCACCTTTTCCACCTTCGTCATCATCACTATGCATATCACCACCTTTGCCACCTTCGTCATCATCATCGTGCATATCACCACCTTTCCCACCACCATCCCCCTCATCCTGCTCCTCATCATCATCATCATGTATATCACCACCTTTGCCACCACCGTCCTCCTCACCCTGTTCCTCATCACCACCTTTTCCACCATCATCCCCCCTCCTCCTCATCCTGCTCCTCATCACCACCTTTTCCACCACCATCCTTCTCCTCCTCCTCCTCGTCACCCTCCTCCCCTTGCTCCTTATCACTGCCATCCACATCACCATCTTTACCACTTATCTTGCCTTTCTCACCATCCTCCTCATCATCAATCTCATCATCATCATTATCATCCACATCATCAACTTCGCCACTTTTCTCACCTTTCTCACCTTCCTCCTCCTCCTCCTGTTCATCATCATCACGTTCATCCTCACTTTTTAATTTTTTGTTAAATGAAATGATTTTTTGCAAGGAGTCAACAAATAAATAAACAAGATCCTTATCATCTTGCACATTCCTTGCATCAGCTTCATAATTTTTTTTGCTTTTTTCTTCAATGAAGCTAACAAGCTTCAAATGTTTAACCTTCAAGTCAGAAAGCTCTTCCAATGCTTCATCTCTTTGCTGTATTGCTTTGTACAACTTTTATTTCAGTGCATCTCTGCTATTTTCTTGCCTATTCTTTCTGTACTCTTTCATTATCTGTTGTTGTTCATCGCTGCAAGCTTTTACCCATCCGGGTTGCATCTGAAAACATGCCAAAGTATAAATATGGATAACAGGTGTACATCTTTTTACACCTGTGTTACAGGTGTATATTGTTGTACATGACAACATTTTGTCACCATTTTGTAAACCTTATCAAGGTGTATATCTAATGTACACATCTAGGAATAAATCACTATCGTAAGAAAGTTATCGAGTTACCTTTTTCATAGCTTCATTAATGTCTTTCTCTATTGTATTGCTGATGTCGCTTATTAACCACCTTAGAAACCTAGGAAAACCTTGTTCATTACTTGGCGCCATGCTATTGTTGTGTTCAACGAACCAATACTGCATTGACAAACAGGTAAAGAGTTAGAAATGTTAGGACCCAACAAATACAGTGAACCAAAGCATGTAAATATGTATAACTTAAAACTGGTGTAAAACAATTGTAGATGGTGGATTTTCAACAAAGGTCAAAACCGTAAAATCATGATACTGCATGTTTCTGACACAGCTTTAGGGATCCATGTGACGATTCGTGTTTTACGAAGTATGATGCATATGTCGCTCGAAAGGCCTTTCCGGAGCGTTCGACACCGGGCATTTCATCATAGACTCTATGTAGAATAACATAATTGGGCGGTTCTCCGTAAGACTGAGAGCTTAACGCCTTCAGGATGCCGGTAACACTCATTGTTCCCTGACTACATAGAGGAATTCGCCTCTACATAGAAGAACAATTGGGAGGTTCTCCGTAAGATTGAGAGCAATAACGTCTTCAGGACGATGATACTCACTGTTCCTGACTATGTAGAGAGACCTGTGTATAGACTCGGGCGGTCCTCCATACATGAAATGTTGAGAGGGAAAAACGTCTTCGAGACATTAGCAACACTCGCTGATTTACTGACTATACGCAAGAGATTAAATTCTAGGTCATATTCACCACTGAATTCCTAGAAGATAATTTATCTTATCTCATTACTCCTATTTCATGATCGAAATGGTAATAGATAAATGTATTACTCCGATTTCATGATCGAACCCACGCCTGATCTCATGAAATGGTAATAGATGTTACTCCGATTTCATGGTCAAATCCACGACTGATCTCATGAAATGGTAATATCACCACTTATTTTATTACTCTGATTTCATGATCGAATCCACGACTGATCTCATGAAATGGTATTAGATATTACTCCGATTTCATGGTCGAATCACCACGGTCCCATGGAATGGTAATATCACCGCTCATTTCATTACTCCAATTTTATGGTCAAATCTGCGATTCCATGAGATGGTGATGAAATTATCATTTTGTTATTTTGAATCCATAGTCCAATCCGCTGCTGATTTTATGGATTGATGATAAATAACTACTCATCTTATTACTCAGCTTCATGAATTATTCTCCACTGAATTTCACAAATCAGTAATAAATACCCAACAACCGGGAATCTGGACCATCACTGAGTAAGCCCCACAAAAATAGAGCAAGTGTACTCGACAATGATGCACGACTGAGCACCCGGATGCACGAACGAGTGTCCAAAAATATGAAATAATGAGGAATCCTTCGCAAAACAGGAGAAAACAATGAATATTAATAAAAATAATAAGAGGCGCCCAAGGCCATGCCCACCAGCCAGCCGGTCGGCCGTGCCCTAGCCATGGTCAGTCCGTGCCTCTCCCATTATTTTCCTTATTTTTTGTTATTTTGTGAACTCACGAAAACTCCTTGGTTTTAGCAACTTTCCTTGTTTTTGCAAAACTCGCGAATTCTCCATAACTTGGTGGATTCACGAAATAATATTATAAAATAAGGAGAGGTGTGCGGGACCGAGCAACCTAACCGGCCGGCCATGCCTAAGCCGTGGTCGGCCCCACACCTCACAATCCTTAGATTTTTATAATTATTATTCCCTAATCTTACGAAACTCCTCCGTTTCAACAAAAACTCGTGGATTCTCCATAACTTCAAGGATTCATGAAAAATAATAAAATAGGGAAAGGTGCACGGGACCGGGCAACCTAGCCGTCCGGTCATGCCCTATCCATGGTCGGTCACACACCTTGCAATTCCTAATCTTGCATAATTATTATTTTCCTCAATTCATGAAACTCCTGGGTTTGAGCAAAATTCATGATTTCTCCATATTTTCTCAAATATTGCTCAAATCACGAAAAACCAAAGCCAACATAGTCGCACGAATGGCTAGCCTATCACAACAATTTTAAATATTAAAACACTTTTATTTTAATATTTTCAAAATATTGATGAATTGGGCATACATGCTCATTCCAAAAAAAATCGAGAATTCGCAGTCAAGATGAAACTCTTCGGAAAATTCACTATATTGCTCGAACGCGCATCAGAAAATAGTGAAACTCTCAGTATGGAAACATGGACACCACGACAACATGCATGCGTCCATGACCGACCAGAATCATTCCTAGGGCTTGCACAAATCCGGTCCCACATGTTTTCATAATCCTGATTGCTCAATTGCTCATATTGGGCCCGAACTCTCTCCAACCAACTGGAGAATCCTTCAAATGACCAACAAATGGTCCCATGACCACCAAGAGCCGGTCCCATGCTCTCTTAGTCGGTCCTCATCTCTCATACCTAGGTTTTGTCAGATGAAACCTGCATTTAATCATCGTTCTTTCACCAACTCTCAAACTGAGAACCCTGGTGCGTGCTCACTCGAGCACTGGGCATCATATGGACCCTCATAATCCTATGTGGTCGGTCCCTCTTCACTCATGACCAATTTTCAGCAATTCACCAATTGTTGAAGGATTGGTCAAAAATTAGGGTTTCGAACAAACGCTCGACGAATCACCATTCTGAGCAAGTTCAAACACAAAATTATGTTGATTCAGCAATCAACATCCAAATTAATAATATTCGGTAATTCACCAATATTTTTGATTAATATTTTATTGGGTCACGACACCAGTAAATAATTCTTTGAATTGAGCAATACTTGCTCAGTTACTCGAATATTGATCCAACCATCAATATTCGGTAATTCATCAGTAGTTTGTCGAATTGAGCAACACTTTCTCAATTGCACGTCAAATTACCAATATTCAATATTTTGTTGAATTGAGCAACACTTGCTCAGTTGCACACCAAAATTATCGAATTCGTCGAATTGAGAAATACTTGCTCAGTTGCTCGGCAAACTCTCGATATTCGGCAATTCGTAGAATTGATCAATACTTGCTCAGTTGCTCGACAAACTCTCGATATTCGACAATTCGTCGAATTGAGAAATACTTGCTCAGTTGCTCGACAAACTCTCAATATTCGGCAATTCGTCGAGTTGAGCAATACTTGCTCAGTCGCTCTAGTCAGTAATTCATTGACATCTCAGAGAACTACATGTTCAATCCATGAATCGTTGAGCATTCACCCCTTATGCTCGATTTAACAAAACTAGACTCACAGTCTAAATCAGTCAACAACTGACCAACTAATACACGTATGCCTTGCTGACTCCACGATTCGTGAAATATCAATCACGTCACAAATAGAGGGATATCACTTAGGGTTTTGGTCTGGCGGTGTACAACACTTGGATTCATCCACAACGAGAAATGTGCGTAAGTCGTGTAAACGATTGAAGGATTTAGCAAAGTAGTGGGTGCACGATCAGTCAAGTCTCCGCACGACATGGAACTGACTTTACCACGATCTCCCATTTTCCCACTCTTTCACTCAAGAAACCGTCACACTTACAGGGATCAGTGGTACATCATTCTTGCAATATAAATAAGTCTAAATCGAGGACAACATGGGGATGGAAGATAATCAATCATCAATTATCATCATTATCCGTCAATAACTCGATAAACTTATTCAATGAACTCAACTTCAGCAGTTCAACAGTATTGTAGAAACCTTCAACGCACCCACAATCCTTGATTATCACTGATCCCACACAACTCTCATCTTCCCTCCTACAGATCAACTCATCTCCCTCTTTGCGACCAAATTAACTCTGGAACGACCATTGTCTTGGTTTAGTCCGGAGTCATATAGATTGATTTCCCGAATATAATCACCCCCTTTGCAGCGGTGCATCTGTGTGAGGTTCAGCAGTTCGCTCGGTTGAGGAGTCTTTACAGCATGCTCGACTCTCCATTTTCCCAAAAACCAGCAAACTGTTTTTCCCCATCCACAGATTGGCGACCACAGTGGGAGACTAATCTCTCGGTTGCAATATCACATTTTCACAAAATGGTTGATCTTAGGTCGGGTTCAGTTATAAAACCTAACGTGAACATCGCTAGCACTAGCAACAACGGTGGTATTCCAGAAACCATTCCTGCTTCCAACAATGGTGGTGACACTACTCCTCCTCGAACCAACGTCGAAAACCATCCTCTCTTCGTCCGGTCTCCCGAGGAAATCCGAGAAAATCCGCCTACCATAGGTGATCTTATGAAGGTGCAAGAGACTCTTGCCAAAAATCAGATTGACATGGCTGCAACACAAAAAGAGCTATGCAATTATCTCAAAACTCTCACTGACAAGATATCAGACAAAACTCAGGAGAAAAGGAAAGACAAGAAACATATCCAAGCACGGATACCGAAGTTATTCCAGTCCCTGATGATGATGAAACCCGCAAAGCTGCATAACATGAACCTGCCAGTTTCATCATCCGTGAAGACCTGGAACGTTTTATGGAGAATCGAGGAAAAGGCCATGCACCGTACGTGCACCGTCACCAACCTCCATATCCCGCTGCTACAAAAAGAATTCCTCTCCCAAAAGGTTACATTTCTCCAACGTTCACACTCTACAACGGAACGGGGAATGCCCGAGAACACGTCTCTCGATTCTTGGAAGCATTAGGAGAGCATGAACACAACCATGTTGTCCGCTTGAAAGATTTTTCAGAATCCCTGACGGGTCGAGCGTATACTTGTGATGTGATTTATAGATAGTGGTAAAAGTGGTTCGATTCTCAGACTTGTGAAGGATATTAATTAGACTTAAATTCTAATATTAAAATAGAAAACTCACTAAAAATTATAGCAAACTCAATCAAAGATGATATCAATACTAAAAGAAACGCTGAGGCTAAGATTCCACTATTTTCCAAGTTCAAAGTGATTAAACCAATACTTATATTTATGCAATTTTCTTGTTTAATTTGAATCTAAAATATTGCAACAAGTAGATTTTCAAAAGTAACAATTGTAAATACCAAGTATGAAGCATCAAAGGTCGTAAAACTAAGCATACTCCATCAAAATAGATCACAATAACTCAAATAAAAATCATATTCAATAATAGTTCAAGGCAAATAATCATATAATTATTGCAAATAAAAAGACAAAATAGAATATACCACTTTTTGTTGGAAAAATAGCTTCCTCTATCGCCTCAGCAATGGGGTTTAGCTCCTCATATTAATCATGATCTCAAAATATGTGTTTGTTGCTCAAAAGATGATTAAAAGAGTGCAAAATAATAACACAGACTGTTTGCAACAGTGTATTGGTGTTGCAAAACAGCTGCTACAATGGAACTGTTACAGAAAAACTGTTGCTTTGTCGCTGATTTTAAGACCCTAGAATACGACTGCCCTGGACAGCTTAATGTTCTTCAGTTGTTAAACAACGACACTGTTCTGCGACTGTTTACCGTGCGTCAATGTTCTTCGCGTTCTTCTTCTTCAGCAGCAGCAGAAACAGAGTTTGGTAAAGCTATGATTTCTTCTTCTTTGGCTCTCCTTAGGTTCCCAAACTCTCGACACCTCTTCTATATGACCCAACACATCTATTTATATCAAAAATACCGATTAAATCTCTCCCAAATCTTCCAAAATCTCTTTCCTTCTCTTCACGGCCAAGTTGCGGCAATTTCTTTTTTTAGAATTTCTATGCGTTTCTGAGCTTTCCTTTTTATTCTAAACTCTTCCTTAGATAGATACAAATCTTTGGGAAGGTTTACAACGCTTTAATCTCTCTAAATTTCCTAAAACAGGTCACACACGTGACTTTCCATATTTTCTGTTGTGAGAAAAATCCGTCGATTGAGCCCAGTTTAATCGATTTAAACACCCATACCAGATTCCTAGACACATAAGGAGTCTATCCTATGAAAATCAGAGGTTTAATCGACCTCAAACTCCTCCAAATCACGATTGCCAAAACTTTTCTTCACTGCACTATTTTCCCGCCAAAAACCTGATTTTTGAAATGTTGAAGATGGTTGCCCCTTATCCAGAGTAGGGGTGCGATTATCAACTGCCTGGAAATAGGATGCCCCTTAGTAATTAGGTTACCCCTTGTCCAAAGTGAGAGTCCGAATAACAGATGTCCTCTGGGTGCTTTTCGACAACTTTTCGAGCCAATTTTTTCCAAAAATGTTTATTGGCCAAAAATACCTACAAATAAATAAAACACCATAATAAATACAAAATTGAGCCCTAACAATATATAGAATCGAGACAAATCGGACACAAAAATGTGTCTATCAAATACCCCCAAACCTATTATTTGCTAGTCCTCGAGCAAAAATAAAATAGAAATAAAATCCTAACTCACTGTCGCAGGCATCGTCGATTGCATTTAGCGTATGCAATAAGCCTTTAAACCCCTAGGTGTCCCTAGTGGCGGAGTGTTGTCTCCGGAGGGCTTACCAGAGGTATACCCACAAAACCTTTATACTCCAGACCCTAGCTATTTACACAGAACCTTGGAAGGCACTAAAGAATCTCCTTGGTTGGCATACTTATTGACTACAGGAAGAAGTACCCTGATGCGAAATTCCAATTGTTGTACACGAGTTTTCACTCAAGCATACTAAAATTCATATGAAGTGACAGAGCTCTACTCAGATAGTCGCACTATGGACATCAATATTCGGAGTCAAAATTAATCACATGGATAGATCAAGAAGATGGATATAGAAAAACATAGATGGTTTTGATGTTTACTAGGTGAACGGTGTTTCTCATATCTGTCTGAAGGCCTCCGCCAAAATGAACCTATCATAATGGACTGAGATACCGGTCTGACTAATATCAACACATTGGCATATACAAGGGTACCAGTGGTCGACTTTATTGAATTTATTCCAGTTTGTATGATGGTCTGGTCTCTTTTTCTTCTTTTTTCTTTTTTTTTTTCTTTTTTTTTTCTTTTTTTTTTGTATCTCAATCACTCTAATTCACCCTAGAATTGGTAACAACTTGAATCGTGAGCCCCACCTAATCACTTAGAGAAACATAGTTTAAAAACAAAACAAAATAAAAACAGAAATGAAAAGGACTCAACGAGATATGGTGAAACTATCATGTTATTTCTAACACTTGAGCTCTGTGCTTTTATGAATAGACTCTTTAGATGTTGCCATCTAGTCAGATTGGTTCCTCAACTCCTACAACCAAAATGCTTCCTTCCACTTAGATTTGTTAGTGTCATCCTTAATAGGGATAAATTTCTAGGCTCTGGAGTTTATTTATTGCAACGAAAAGGTAACAAAAAGTTCTACCCCACCCCCAAACTTAAATCTAACATTGTCCTTAATGTTTCTAATCAAATAACAGCACCAAAAACATAAGTAACATGAGGAAATAGTAAAGAGAGAAGTCGGAAAGATAGTACCTGGGTGAAGTGTAACCAAAAACCTACAAAAATATTATACAACATACAAAATCGCCTCGATGGTCAATCAAGGTAAACAGGGTCCTCCAGAGGGACCTCCTCAACATCACCTGTAGGAGAAGGCTCTAAAAAGGGCTTCAATCGCTGACCGTTAACCTTCGAAGAACTACTACCATCTGGTGTCTCAATCTCAACAACGTCATGAGGAAAAGCAGTACGGACCACAAAAGGACCGGTCCACCGAGAGCGCAACTTCCCGGGGAATAGATGCAAACGAGTGTCATACAGAAGAACTTTTTGACCTGGAGAAAATGACTTTCGTAAAATATTCCTATCATGCACAAGTTTCATTTTTGTTCTTATACTCCTTAGCATTATCGTATGCATCTCTACGAATCTCGTCCAACTCATTGAGCTGGAGATTCCTTTGAGCTCATGCCTTGTCAAGTGAAAATTTTAAGTTCTTAATAGCCCAATAGGCTCGATGCTCTAACTCAACAGGCAGGTGACATGCCTTTCCAAACACTAAACGATAAGGTGACATTCCAATGGGTGTCTTAAACGCAGTACGGTAAGCCCATAATGCATCAGTAAGCCTCGACGACCAGTCTTTCCTATTTGGATTAACTGTTTTCTCTAGAATACGTTTAATTTCCCTATTGGAAACCTCTACCTGACCACTAGTCTGAGGGTGATATGGGGTTTCTACTTTATGGGTAATACCGTATTGTTTCATTAAAAGAGCAAACGTTCTATTACAAAAGTGTGAACCTCCATCACTAATTATAGCTCGCGGCGTACCAAAACGTGTAAGTATATTCTCTTTCAAAAACTGGACTACGACCCTGTGGTCATTCGTTTTACACGGAACCGCCTCAACCCACTTAGAAACATAGTCTACAACGACAAGTATGTAAAGATAACCAAACGAAATAGGAAATGGACCCATAAAATCAATGCCCCACACATCAAAGACCTCAATCACTAAAATAGGGTTCAAAGGCATCATATTTCTACGGGAAATGGTTCCTAACTTCTGGCAACGCTCACAAGAAACACAATGACTATGGGAATCTTTAAACAACGAAGGCCAGTAAAATCCACACTGAAAAATCTTAGCAGCAGTCTTCTTAGCACTAAAATGACCCCCACATGCATGTTCATGACAAAAGGAGATAATACTAGACTGGTCACTCTCAGATACACATCTCCTAATAATCTGTTCCGGACAATAATTAAACAGATAAGGATCGTCCCAAAAGAAATGTTTAACCTCGGCTAAAAACCTAGAACGATCTTGCTTACCCCAATCTTGAGGGGTTCGACCAGTAACAAGATAATTCACTATATTTGCATACCAAGGTGACTGGGAAACAGAGAACAATTGTTCATCAGGAAAGCTATCCCTGTAACAATAGGATCCATCTAATCAATCTAGGTTTGGTATCCTTTTTAGATAAAAGGTATTTCAAAGCAGCATGATCTGTATAGATTATGATCTTAGAACCTAATAGGTAGGACCTAAACTTATCCAAGGAAAACACGATGGATAAAAGTTCCTTCTCGGTAGTTGTGTAGTTCATTTGGGCATCATTCATAGTTTTGCTAGCATAATAAATCACATGAAGTAATTTGTTTTCTCGTTGTCCTAAAACGACGCCTATAGCATAATCTGAAGAAGCACACATAATCTAAAAGGGTAGGTTCCAGTTAGGTGCTTGGACTATCGGGGCAGTAGTGAGTAAAGTTTTAAGCTTCTCAAAAGCCTCTAAACAAGCATCATCAAAGACAAACTTAACATCTTTTGCAAGCAAATTGCAAAGAGGTCTAGAAATCAAGCTAAAATCCTTAATGATACGACGGTAAAAACCTGCATGCCATAAGAATGACCTAATATCTTTTACGGTTTTTGGGACCTGTAAAGTCTTAATAAGGTCAACTTTGGCTTTGTCTACCTCTATACCCTTTGAAGAGACGATGTGCCCTAATACAATTCCTGATTTAACCATGAAATTGCATTTTTCCCAATTAAGCACTAAATTTTTTTCTTTACACCTAGTCAACACTAATGTCAAATGATGCAAGCCCTCATCGAAAGATGAACCAAACACTGAAAATTCATCCATAAAGACCTCTAAGAACCGTTCTACCATATCAGAAAATATGCTCATCATACAACGCTGAAAAGTTGCAGGGGCATTACATAGCCCGAAAGGCATGCGTCTATACGCAAAGTTACCAAAGGGACAGGTAAAAGTGGTTTTCTCTTGGTCTTCTGGGGCAATAACGATCTGATTATAACCGGAGTAGCCATCTAAGAAGCAATAGTGACTATGTCCAGCTAATCGCTCTAGCATTTGGTCGATAAAAGGAAGGGGAAAGTGATCCTTCCCTGTGACCTTGTTCAATTTCTTATAGTCAATACACACACGCCATCCCGTGGTCACTCGGGTTGGGATTAATTCATTATTATCATTCTGGACTACAGTGATACCTGATTTCTTGGGGACAACCTGAACAGGGCTGACCCACTTACTGTCTGAAATTGGGTAAATAATACCCGCATCTAACAACTTAAGCACCTCTTTTCAAACCACCTCTTTCATGTTAGGGTTCAGTCGACGTTGCATCTCCCTAGAAGGTTTAGAGTCTTCCTCTAAATGAATCTGATGCATACAAACAGTAGGACTTATACCCTTAATGTCTGCTATAGTCCACCCTAAAGCTTCCTTATTGTCTTGAAGTACATTAACTAGCCTACTTTCCTGATCACTATCCAAATTGGAAGCTACAATTACAGGTAAAGTCTCAGACGGGCCTAAAAACACATACTTTAGAGTATCGGGTAGTGGTTTAAGGTCCAACTTTGGGGGCTCTTCTAAAGAAGGAATTAGGGTAGTCTCAGAAACTGGTAACGGTTCGAACCTAGCTTTCCATCTATCAGTGTCTAACACAGGGGTAGAATCTAATAGAGCATTCACCTGTTCAACGTCGTCAAAATCTAAACCAAAATGGGATAGACAACTTTCTAATGGGTCTTCAGACAAGATGTTTGGTAATGACTCCTGAACTAAGGCTTGTATCATGTTCACCTCCTCAACACATGTGTCATATAGATCATGAGGTTGATTACTGACATTAAAAATGTTCATCTCCATAGTCATATTACCAAAAGATAAACTCATCACACCATTTCTACAGTTAATGATCGCATTAGACGTAGCTAAAAATGGGCGACCTAAAATCACAAGTATCCGGTTCTTTGGGTCAGGGACAGGTTGGGTATCTAGGATCACGAAATCCACTGGATAAATAAACTTTTCGACCTCAATAAGAACATCCTCGATAACACCTCGAGGGATTTTAATAGACCTATCGGCTAACTGCAGTGTCATCTGAGTAGGTTTCATTTCACCAAGTCCTAGTTGTAAGTATACATGGAATGGCAGTAAGTTCACACTGGCTCCTAAGTCAAGTAAAGCTTTTTCTACCCGGAAGCTACCTATTGTGCAAGCAATGGTAGGAGAACCTGGGTCTTTGTACTTTGGAGTTGTGGTGTTCTGAATGATTGAACTTACGTGACTAGCTAAAAAGGCTTTCTTATGGAGCTAAGTTTTCGCTTTCGCGTACACATATCCTTAAGGAACTTGGCATAAGCAGGAATTTTCCTAATTGCATCTAATAAGGGAAGGTTTATGGTAACTTGCTTAAAAATCTCCACTATGTCATTAAAGTTCGATTCCTTCTTTGTTGGAACTAATAGCTGAGAAAATGGGGCTCTAGGCCTAAAATCAAACCTTTCAGGAACCGAATTCACATCATCAGAAACTTTATCAGTCTCTTCAGCTACTGGTCCTGAGAGGTGAGATCCTGAGGGGTGAACTACAATATGTTCACTATCGGGCATGGTTACCTTATTTTCTACAACTCTACCACTTCTAAGGGTTCTAACAGCATTCAATTGATTCGATGGTTTTGCACCTAATTCATGAACTCCTCTAGGGTTGGGTTGTGTTTGACTAGGAAACTTACCTTTTTCTCTTAAAGAATCACTTATCATACCAACCTGGGTTTTTAACTCGGAAATAGCCTGACTATTTTCTTGTCCTATCCTGTTACTAGCTTGTAGACTCTGTTCTACGGATAACTGGAATTTTACAGTTTGCTGAGTTAACAAGGCGAGAGATTCCTCTAAAATTAGGATTTTCTTATCTGACTGATTCTGAAACTGAGCTAGTCTTGAAGTATTCTTAGTATAGCCAACCTGGGGGAGCATTACAATTACTAAACTGACCTTGACTTTGGCCCTTAGACCATGAAAGGTTCGGATGGTTTCTCCAACCAGGATTATAGGTTTCTGAATATGGGTCACTCTTTTGACGGTTATCAAATCTAATGTTATTATAAAGAGCACTGGCTTGCTCTTCAATATTCTGGCCTTCCCAAAAAGGCTCCACTCTACCACTAGTCTGGCCCACTTCTAAGGCTTCTAACCTTTTTGCTATAGCAGCAATTTTGGCATTTGATTCATAGCTTCCTTCTACCCTATTAACGTTTCCTCTACTTAAAAGAATTATTTTCTGGGGTGCCCTACTATTTTCCCATTGCTGGGTTTTTTCGGCGATTTCATTAAAAAATTTCATTGTCGCATCAACAATTTGGTTTTCAAATCCACCAGTGCATAGAGACTCAACCATGGTCGTTGTGGAATAATCTAAACCCTCATAAAGGATCTGAACTAGACTAACCTTTTCTAAACCATGATGAGGACACTAGGATAATAAATCATTGAACCTTTCCAAATACCTATATAAATATTCTCCCTCTTGTTGTGAAAATGTGCATATTTGCGTCCTAATAGACGATGTTTTGTGCCTAGGGAAAAACTTATTGAAAAAGGCAGATATAAGTTGTTCATATGTCTCAATTGACTCGGAGTCCAAACTATACAGCCACGACTTGGCCTTATCTTTCAGGGAAAATGGAAATAACCTAAGTTTCAAAGCATCATCATCTAAGCCTCTAATTCTTAGAGTACTACAAATTTCCTCAAAATCCCTAACATGGTAATAAGGGTTTTCATTTTCTTTCCCTAAAAAGATTGGGAGCATCTGTAAGGTCCCATGTTTCAGTTCATAGGGTGCCTCCGTTTCAGCTAACATAATACATGAAGGATGGGTAGTCCTAGTTGGATTAAACAAAGCTTTCAAAGTTGTCATTTCTGGCACTATCGGAGCAACATGGATTCTCTCCTCAGTCAAAGAACGTTCAAAAACAGACTCTTCAAAAGACGGACTTTCTAGATTAAGGTAATCGAGACGCTTCGAACTACTAGGTTTCTCTTTAACAAATCTACCTAGTGCGTCTCTTTTACGTTCAGGCATACAATATAATTTTCTAAATTGGAAGGGTAAGCAAACAAAGATCAAGGCCGACTCAACCAAATCAAACCTATTGATTTCTAGCAAACAAAAAGTATGATGGCTCCACTTAGATTGTTTCTAGACCAGCTTCTAATCCTTCGAATGGGAATTCGTTACAATTTAAGCAAACCCCTCTGGAATCAATCCGAGTTAACGTAAGTTGAATAGAGGCGAGGGAAGCTCGGTGGATCTTTGATACCCAAGGCCTCACCGGTATTACAAGGCGGCGCAGTCACGCATTCAACTTACCGAAACCGTCAAGAACTTCGAAGTATGATTAAAAGAGTAACCAATATTTTTCGAATGACTTTCCTGTTAAGCTCGTTACCCTATCGGTCTCGTTCTAGTCAAAATTTTAGGCTTTGGTTCGCGTAGGTTACGTGTTCCTAAAGCGGGCAAGAAGAGAACGGTGATGAAATCTGAACCCTTATCTTGTATGGCCATGCCTTACCCTTTACTAGAAAAATAAATGTCCGTATTCAGTCCTCAACATATATGAATACGAAGGAGTCCAGTAACTCGCTGACAGGGGATTCGCGAGTGTTTAGAATCTTACCTCCCGTTCCAGACGGGGGATGAATCGGTTGTAGTCGACTCGGGCCACTGACTCCGATGTCTAGTGTACGAACCCAAGGTGCAGAGACAATATCGTAATTGTCCTCCTTCTTTGCAAACATTTTATATTTAAAGTACCCTTCCGTACGGTAAAAAAAATGTCCCAAAGTCCAAAAGTCCAAAAAAATAAAGAAAAATTACAAAAATAATAAACCCTAATACAGTTTTTTTTTTTAGAATAAAATAAACAAACCCTAAACTAAAATTGTCTAAAATAAAATTGTCTTCTTTTCTGTTCTTTTTGCTTTAATCTTTAGCTCCAAGTCTTTATGAAATCACCAAACTCCTTGGCTCAATTTTCTTTATGATCCAGAACCTGTAAACACAAGATAAATACCCAAAAACATAAAAAAGGACAAAAATAATAAAAATAAAATAAATCTAAAACCCTAAAACCAAGTCCGCGTCGGCGGCGCCAAAAATTGATGTGATTTGTAGATAGTGGTAAAAGTGGTTCGATTCTCAGACTTGTGAAGGATATTAATTAGACTTAAATTCTAATATTAAAATGGAAAACTCACTAAAAATTATAGAAAACTCAATCAAAGATGATATCAATACTAAAAGAAACACTGAGGCTAAGATTCCACTATTTTCCAAGTTCAAAGTGATTAAACCAATACTTATATTTATGCAATTTTCTTGTTTAATTTGATTCTAAAATATTGCAACAAGTAGATTTTCAAAAGTAATAATTGTAAATACCAAGTATGAAGAATCAAAAGTCTTAAAACTAAGCATACTCCATCAAAATAGATCACAATCACTCAAATAAAAATCATATTCAATAATAGTTCAAGGCAAATAATCATATAATTATTGCAAATAAAAAGACAAAATAGAATATACCACTTTTTGTTGGAAAAATAGCTTCCTCTATCTCCTCAGCAATGGGGTTTAGCTCCTCATATTAATCATGATCTCAAAATATGTGTTTGTTGCTCAAAAGATGATTAAAAGAGTGAAAAGTAATAACACAGACTGTTTGCAACAGTGTATTGGTGTTGCAAAACAGCTGCTACAATGGAACTGTTACAGAAAAACTGTTGCTTTGTCGCTAATTTTAAGACCCTAGAATACGACTGCCCTGCACAGCTTAATGTTCTTCAGTTGTTAAACAACGACACTGTTCTGCGACTGTTTACTGTGCGTCAATGTTCTTCGCGTTCTTCTTCTTCAGCAGCAGCAGAAACAGAGTTTGGTAAAGCTCTGATTTCTTCTTCTGTGGCTCTCCTTAGGTTCCCAAACTCTCGACACCTCTTCTATATGACCCAAGACATCTATTTATATCAAAAATACCGATTAAATCTCTCCCAAACCTTCCAAAATCTCTTTCCTTCTCTTCACGGCCAAGTTGCGGCAATTTCTTCTTTTAGAATTTCTACGCGTTTCTGAGCTTTCCTTTTTATTCGAAACTCTTTCTTAGATAGATACAAATCTTTGGGAAGGTTTACAACGCTTTAATCTCTCTAAAATTCCCTAAAACAGGTCACACACGTGACTTTTCATATTTTCTGTTGTGAGAAAAATCCGTCGATTGAGCCCAGTCTAATCGATTTAAACACCCATATCAGATTCCTAGACCCATAAGGAGTCTATCCTATGAAAATCAGAGGTTTAATCGACCTAAAACTCCTCCAAATCACGATTGCCAAAACTGTTCTTCACTGCACTATTTTCCCGCCAAAAACCTGATTTTTGAAATGTTGAAGATGGTTGCCCCTTACCCAGAGTAGGGGTGCGATTAACAACTGCCTGGAAATGGGATGCCCCTTAGTAATTAGGTTACCCCTTATCCAAAGTGAGAGTCCAAATAGAAAATATCCTCCGGGTGCTTTCTGACAACTTTTGTAGCCAGTTTTTTCCAAAAATGTTTATTGGCCAAAAATACCTACAAATAAATAAAATACCATAATAAGTACAAAAATGAGCGTTAACAATTCCTCCAAAACGTGTGCACACTTGCACTCAGTATTTGAAAATTCAGCAATTTATCAAAGTTGCTAATTTAAGAAAAATCTCTATCAAATCTAAAATCCAAAAGAAAATCCTCAGTCACTCAAAACCTGTCGAAAAATCAAAACCCATATAAAACCTCACATCTCTCGGAAGTTCAATGTTCATGAGATTATGGAAAGGAAATTAAAGGAAGCCATCGAAGTATGATTTCTGCTTCTCAGCATTCTCCGAGACTTGCAAAGCCGCTCTCTCCAACTCCAGCCTTTTGGTCAGCTCAGCAATCTTGGTCATTTTCTCCATCACAACATTCCTAGTAAAAGGGATGTTCTTCACTACTGCATCCTAGATAATGTTGATCTTCTGACGAAGCCACTTCAAGTTAAATCCAAGACTCTCAGAATTCTCCAAGTTGTACTCCCAATCAAAGAGTACATCTCAAGTAACAGTACTTCTGGCCCTGGTTCGTATGTCATCTATAACATGAAATATGTTTCCCAATTGCATTTTCAAGAAGTAGCTACGATCAGGATCCCTGGCAACAACAATATGACCATACATTTTCCATAACTTCTCATACATGTTGGCATACCCAGTAGGAACGCTGAATCCACCAACATACACATGATACGGGAGTTGAGCACCAAATGGAGGCTCACAAACAATCCCTGCATTGGTATATTCGTGTATTACTACACGATTCTCAACTACTGGAGCATCCTCCATTGTCATTACATCATCTTCTTCTGGGACAGTCTCTTCTGTTCTTTGCTCGGTTTCAATAGCAACTGGAGTCTCATTTTCCTATACGGCTTCAACAATGATATTCTCATAACCTGTAGGTGGAGATTTGGTGATGTTACTGCTTTGATTCACCACATTGCTCGAATCTTCAACATTGGTTCCGTTATTTTGAACTTCGGTATTTGGTACCTAATACGAAGATTACATGAGATTAGAGCAGGAAAATCAAAGGAGACCATAAAATTAAGAATTAAAGTAAACTAACATCATCTAAGTTCCTTATTTTGCACCCAAAACATGAGCAAATGGTGTAGAATCCATGAAACGCGTTTTCAAACAACCTCATCTGAAGAGATTCTACACTGCCCTGTATTAAACGACGAACTAGGATCAATTGGTAACGAATTTTAGGTTGGGTCATATACCATTCTCTTTGTATGGAAGTCCTCTACAACACGTCAAAATTTCATAACGATCGGATAAACAAGCAAGGAAATGTGGCAAAAACATTGGACAACATGCAATCTGGAAAAGTTCCGAAAATCTCCTGGAAGTTTACGGTTTCGCCTTTTTCAGGCCCTAAACATGCTCAAAAATCAAAAAGCTTCTCTGTTAAAGATTGTAAATTTCCTGGGCTTGAAGATACATATGCAGACATCGAAAATCCGACTCCAAACGAGGATTCTACGGTGTTTTTACTAAAAGCTGAAGTCTGAAATTTCCTGGTGGCGTATTTCGGAAAAATTACTCGTATACTCGCATGGACTTTCACTTATTCATTCATAAATCAGAAATATCATATATCTATGAAGAGTTCACAAGAGGTATACTTACTAGGGGAGTCTTTAAACCATTTGAAGGCTCAGCGGTGTTGGAATCTCCGTTATCTTCATTCGGTTCGAGATTTCGGGAACTCTCCATATATCCATGACTCAAAGAAGAGTGTGCTTCATCAACATGCTGCTCATCTACAATGATTTCCTCCTGGATACATCATCAACGATCATCATTAATTCATCCAGAGGCGTGTTACAATGATTAGCTTGAGGAGGGAATACTTACGTCAACTTCCTCGTCAGTGTTGTATCCCTGAATTATTCGACCAGGAGCAAAACGAAGACCATCAATAACAGATGGAGCAAAATTTTGAAAAGAACTAACAATATTCTTTTATGATCCTGATCACAGGGACGAGAAAGTCACAACAATGAAGAAAAGTATTAACAACTCACCAAAGAAGCGGCAGGAGACTGTATATCGTTCGAGATCATCCTATGATATGTCTTTCTCCTGCCTTCTCCTCCTTGAGGAATTTCTCGAAGGTTGGGAGAGTTTACATCAACTCGAAATCTCACAACACAGACGTCCTACCATGGAGTCCACAATACAATTAAGAAGCGTGATTGGCGTACTTTGGCTAAAATCATGAAAAAGGTACTCACATGTGTCGCATTTGGAGACGTCTTCCTTTTGTCTCCACTGGAAAGATATCTCAGCCTGGGTCGATCAGAGATCATGTCATAGGAAGGGAACTCTCGAACTGGGGACTTAACATCCACTGCAAACTCATACACACGCTCAAGTTGCTGATGCCAGAAGTCTATGTAACCCGGAGTCACGAAATTAGCACGATCAGAGTATGGGAATAAATACTCACTTCCCTCCACATGAGTGCAATCCAGATTAGTCTTCAAATACTCAATTGATGGTTTGTTCATTCGGTGACCCGGAATACACTGATCATCACCCATCTGTCGAGCCGCTCTATCAATATTGTATTCTTTTACCCGGAATTCTCCATTCATTACTGATATCAAGAAACCAGGAGTACAACTCAAGACAAAAGATCTCTCTCCTTCACTCAGACCAGCATCAGTACTCAACGTGATATTCTCGTCAGTAGTATTGAAAGTGATCAACTGTGAGAAAAGAGAAGGAACCGACACCCAGGGGAGAAATTTGAACTCGGACTCAATGTCCAAAATTTCAGTAATGCATATCTTGTATTGTGGTTTCTTTATAGACCAGCGCATAATCCTGGCGTTATTCTTCTCAAGGAAGGAGTGACGAGTGTCGACCTTGGGGCCTTGCAAAATGCTGCGGGGAATTGGGGCGTAACTCTCGAGATGCTCCCACATCAAGGCTTGGAGGAACATGGTATTGTAATATGTCCCGACTTTCATGAAGCCATCAGAAATACTGGAGTCTATAACTAGAGAGTCTAAATTGGCGAACAACGAACCCAAGAATAGACTGCCAATGAGAGTTTTCTCACCTTTTGCCATCTTTATGGCAAAGCGAATCACAAACGACTTCAGCAAGTGTCCACAATCTTCAAAGATATCCCTGGAAATCCACAGGCATAAGAAAGCAGCAATTGTTAAAGCGCCATCAACCGGTTCTTCAGGAATTCTATCTCTCGTCCACCACTGTGATAAGCATTGAGAATAGCAGGATGCGGGTGACTCATTGAATTCGTGCATCTTGGCCTATAATATGTTAGATATCTTCTTCTCCTCTGACGAAAGATCTTCATGGAAATTACCAGTAATTGGAAGGTGCAACAAAGCAACTACATCTTCTAAAGTAATGGTGAATTCTCCCCATCTGCATATAAACGTGTGAGTAGGAACACACCAACGGGCGAGCAAGGCTACCATACCTGGTATATCATGGTTGATGATTAAATCTCCAGCAGCTTGAATGGATCGTGTTACCTGGGCACTATCCAATATGGTCCTAACACGGCTATGACCCATCATGTGTCTTGCCCATCCAGAGAAATGCATCAGGGCTTTCGTGAAAGCTTGAACTCCACATGAGAAGCCGAAAAGTGTTTTCCTTGCAAAAAAAAAAACGGATTACTGCTTGAGGAGATTCCAATTTATGCTGAGTAGTGCTCCTGCGATTTATTAACAACCTAAACGATGAGCCTAAGGGACGCTTTTCAGGTCTATATAGATACGTAAAGAACTTATCCTCAGCAGTTGGAATGTTCTTAGTCTTGGGACTTCCCTCTTTCTCCTTGGAAATCTCAGAATCATCATTTCTGGAGGAACCATCACCTCTGGAAGAGGCGTCCGTGGAAACATCCTCTCTCGAAGAAGCATCATCTTCGACTCATCGACTCATCCTCTCACGTGTACATACACTATAAAATCACTAAACTCACACATACACTACGAATTCATCGACTCATGAATTATTTGCTTCCAACAATTTTTATAAATCAAAACTTGATTTATATTCAATAAAAGTGAATAGGTCACGTACCTTAAAAAAAATTGTGAGTTAATAACTCAGGTAAATATATAAAAAAAACTTTTTGCTCAATCGAGCATCCGTCCATGAAACGAGAGTCTTTTCTATTTTTGCAAAGTCTACATATTTCAAACAAAATTTCGAAAGTTCTCAAACAAATTTTCATCATGAACTCCAGGTCTTTTCAAAATTCCTTTAACCCTAAGGATCGTTATTTATTACTTTTACGAACAAACCTACGTTCCTAAAAGTATTTGCAAAGCTCATGCTTCGAAAAACAAACTTGGGTTTTCATGAAACCTAATAAACAAAACTTTTAATACTGCAACTAGACCATGTCTATTCAAAAGTTTATGAATATCTTTCATGTTAGGGATTTTGCTCGTTCCTTCGACTAACGAACAAATGGGCATATACATACGATTTCTAAAAATCCTTCATAAATCCTAAGCATGCATGCAACCATGGGGTTTTTGGTTTTGTGAACAACTCATCAATCATAAAACCTACAGAAAAAAAAAAAATCGGACTTACCTGGTCGGCGCCGGTCGGAGCTTGGACGGACGGCAAACGGCGATGATCGGCGGCGACTAAAATCTGGCAGAATTTTTTTTCTTCCCCGCTGCAACTCGCGTGAGAATGGTGAAGAGGGGGAGGTTCTTGGTCGACCAAAATAAAGAATTTTAGGTCTTCTCCCCTTTTATATCAAATTTATTTCCAAAACCTAATAAAAACATGGGTTTCCTTTTTTGGGCTTGGACCCATATGTCCTAAACCGACCATGACTAGGCTTCTCAACACTCAAATCAGCAGTGCCTCATCTCTCCACGCTCACGGGATGACACTCTATCTTACTATCAGGGTTCTCATCTGTGCATTTGCTCGTACATGA